>NW_027142437.1:585465-636454 GCF_026170545.1 Melanerpes formicivorus | reverse complement strand
AGAAATGTGTATAGCAAGGGGGGGTTAGGCATACTTACAGCTGACAATCTTGCTGATCGTCTTGTGGGCTACAGGAAAAAGGGCAGGAAAAGAGAAAACAACAAAGGAAAAACAACAAAAGAGGAGAAAACAACAAAAGAGGAGAAAACATGTTTATAGGCTTACAGCAAACAGCATCCAAAGCAACATAATAGCTGCCACTTCACGGTGACAGCATAAAATATGCCCTTCCCAAAAGATGTCTCTACTGCTGAAAACAATTCACATCTTCCTGAGCTTGGCCAATCAAGAGTTTGAAGTGACAAAGTGATGTGAAGATTAGTGATAAACATTGCTCAGGAATTACACTGTCTAGATCTCTCCCTGATTAAATGTATTCTCCCCTCCCCGCTCCCCCTCTGCTTGAGCAGTATTTCTGAGTGCCTTGCTGCTGGCTTTAGGATGTCAGGGCTGCTCAGTCTGGAGAAGAGAAGGCTCTAAGGAAACCTTATTGTGGCCTTCCAGTGTTTGAAGGGGGCTCCAAGAAAGCTGGGAAAGGACTTTCTGGGGGTGTCAGGGAGTGACAGGACTGGGGGGATGAAACAAAACTAGAGGTGAGTCAATTCAGACTGGATCTCAGGAAGAAGTTCTTCCCCAAGAGGGTAGCGAGACACTGGAAGAGGTTGCCCAGGGAGGTGGTGGAAGCCTCATCCCTGGAGGTTTTGAAGGCCAGGCTGTGGTCAACCTGCTGTAGTGTGAGGTGTCCCTGCCCATGGCAGTGGGGTTGGAACTAGATAATCCTTGAGGTCCCTTCCAACCCTGGTAATTCTATGATTCTAAGAAAGGGGTCACCAACACAGCATGCTGTGCCCAGGACACTGAACCTTAATCCTTCCCTAAAAGATACCAGAGCAGTAACATCTCAAAATATGGAACCAAGTCCTTTCACTTCCTCAGTTCCCCACGCACTCAGAGTGCAGGCACACAGCTGCAGAAGAGGGGAGAAATATTTCTTCTATTTAAATATAATTCTCAAAACGAATGAAGAAAGTCAGACACTCTGCTTTCCTCCACCTTTACCACTTCAACACACCTTCCTTGTTAACCTTTATTGCATGCTGGTCTTTGTCATAAATCACAGAATGCTCTGGGCTGGAAGGGACCTCCAAAGCTCATCCACTCCAACCCCCTCTGCAGTCAGCAGGGACATCCTCAACTAGATCAGGTTGCCCAGAGCCCTGTCCAGCCTCACCTTGAACAGCTCCAGGGATGGGGCCCCAAGCATCTCCCTGGGCAACCTGTTCCAGTGTTCTACTACCCTTAAGGTGCAGAACTTGTAGCTAACATCCAACCTAAATCTGCTGTACTGCTGTAAATGAGGTAAGTCTCAGCAATAGTTGCAGGCTCCCTCCTTTGTGAATAACTGAAGAATGCAGTAAGTTGTGTTCTTGGCTTCAGCATCTCCCCTATGAAGGGAGACTGAGACCCCTGGGGCTGTTTAGTCTGCACAAGACTGAGAGGGGATCTGATCAATATCTATCCAGTATCAGAAGGGTGGGGGTCAGGTGGAGGAGGCCAAGCTCTTTTCAGTGGTGCACAGGAATAAGACAAGGAACAACAGTAAAAGCTTGAACATTGAAGGTTTCACCTCAACATGAGGAGAAACTTCTTTCCAGGGAGGGTGACAGAGCACTGGAACAGGCTGCCCAGAGAGGTTGTGGAGTCTCCTTCTCTGGAGCCTTTCCAACCCCACCTGGATGCATTCCTGTGCAGAGTACCCTGGGTGATCCTGCTTTGACAGGGGGGTTGGTCTGGATGATCTCTTGAGGTCCCTTCCAACCTCTAACATTCTGTGATTCTTTGGAGCTGTTGTAAGTATTCTTAGTGGAAAGCACATAGTTCAGATTTGCACCCAGCAAAACACAAATCTTGTCAAGAAACACCTAAAGATGTTTTCAGCTACCAAATACTTGTGCATCATTAACAAACAACTCTCTCCTTGGAAATCTAGCTTGTCAACTGCTTGTTGAGCAGCCTAGCACTGGTTTACAACAGCTTAAATAAAGCATTTTCACTTGCTCAATGAAAATGCTGATCACTTGCTCATCAACTCCAAGCTCAAAGTATCCTCTTTTACAAATCTGTTTGATCACAGGATGGTAAAGGTTGGAAGGGACCTCCAGAGATCACTGAGTCCAACCCCCCTGCCAGAGCAGGACCACAGAATCCAGCACAGCTCACACAGGAACACATCCAGACAGGCCTTGAAAGTCTCCAGAGAAGGAGACTCCACAACCTCTCTGGGCAGCCTGTTCCAGGGCTCTGTCACTCTCACAGTAAAGAAGTTCTTCATGTTGAGGTGGAACCTCCTGTCCTATAGTTTACATCCATTGCCCCTTGACCTATCCCAGAGTGCAAGTGAGCAGAGCCTGTCCCCTCCCTCCTGACCCCCAGCCCTTAGATATTTATAAACATTTATTAAATCCCCTCTCAGTCTTCTCCTCTCCAGACTGGACAGCCCCAGGGCTCTCAGCCTCTCCACAGAGGGCAGCGCTCCAGACCCTTAACCATCCTTGTAAGCCCTCCCCCCCTTGGACCCTCTCCAGCAGATCCCTGTCCCTCTTGAACTGGGGAGCCCAGACCTGGATGCAATATTCCAGGTGTGGCCTCACCAGGGCAGAGTAGAGGGGGTGGAAAACCTCACTAGAGCCTCACTAAACCTGCTAGACACACTCCTCTTAAAGCACCCCAGGATGATTTCTGTTCCTCAGCGTTTGGGCCCTGGAATGTTTTGTCAGGGTCTGTTTTTAGAAGGATAATCTGTTGCTTCAGATAAATTACAACTCTCAAGTTCCCCAACTGGACTGGTTTCACAGAAGGCTTTTCTTGCTAGAAGTCAGCACAAGCCCTCAAGTCCTTTAAAAATGCCTGACAGGTTAAGTCATTTCATTCTCATGCAGAGTTTGTGTGTAGTTGGTGATTATAAGGGAAGAACTGCACTCAAGGCAGCAAAGGTCACATTTTAGTGTGTTTTGGGAACCTTTCCACACCCTTCCAAACAGCTGTTCTAACCCAGAAACCAGCAGCTCACCCAGCAGTCTGTCTGCTGCTGGCCCACCAGCAAACACCTCCAGGGTCTATGAAACAGAGCAGACATGCACCAACACTTTGCACTTCTCTACCATGCCAGCTCCTGGCAATCTAAACCTGTGAACTTTCCAACCTGGATATTATATCCACACCATGTGTTTAATACTCCCTGAGGGGCACTGCTTCCATAAATTTGCCTCCTAACCTAGAGAACTCATTTACACTTCCAGCTGCCATAACATCCTGAGGCAACAAGTTCCAGCAGAGGATTAGGTACTGTGGGGAAAAGGAAGAGCAAAACTTTCCCTTTCTGTTGTCCTCCCTTTCACCTTCTTGCCTCTTTATTTTCAGTAGGCTCCTCCTTCTGGGGTAACATGAGTTCACTGCCTGCCTCTCAGTGTGTTACTGAGGATTTTATCACCTCTGTTATATGTATTAAAAAAAAGAGCCAAGAAACCTAAAAAAGAGCTGATTTTAAAAATAATTATTATTATTATCATTAACAATAATAGCAATAACAAAGTCATGATGATTATAGCTGATGATGATGAAGCTCAACATGAGCTCTCAGTGTGCACTTGCAGCCCACAAAGCCAATCAGCTCCTGGGCTGCATCAGGAGAAGTGTGGCCAGCAGGGCAAGGGAGGTGATCCTCCCCCTCTACTCAGCTCTGGGGAGACCCCACCTGGAGTACTGCCTCCAGTTCTGGAGCCCCTATTGCAAGAGGCATCTGGAGGTGCTGGAAGGTGTCCAGAGAAGGGCCACGAGGATGAGCAGAGGGCTGGAGCACCTCTCCTATGAGGACAGACTGAAGGAGTTGGGGCTGTTCAGTCTGGAGAAGAGAAGGCTCCCAGCTGACCTCATTGTGGCCTTCCAGTATCTGAAGGGGGCTACAGGAAGGCTGGGGAGGGACTTCTCAGGATCTCAGGGAGTGATAGGACTAGGGGGAATGGAATGAAGCTGGAGGTGGGGAGATTCAGGCTGGAGGTGAGGAGGAAGTTCTTCCCCATGAGAGTGGTGAAGCCCTGGAATGGATTGTCCAGGGAGGTGGCTGAGGACCCATCCCTGGAGGTGTTTAAGGCCAGGCTGGATGAGGCTCTGGCCAGGCTGATCTAGTGTGGGGTGTCCCTGCCCATGGCAGGGGGGTTGGAACTAGAGGATCCTTGTGGTCCCTTCCAACCCTGACTGATACTATGATACTACAGTGATGATGATGATGATGATGATGCATTTTTGGTTGTTTGGGGTTTTTAGGTTCTTTTATTTGTTTGAGGTTGGTTGGTTTGTTAATTAAGCTGCTCTGTGTCCTCTCTGTATCCCACCACACTTGGTATCCTTCTCCTTCTACCACTGCCCTTTAAGGACAAGTCAAAAGAGCTTCATTTAGTAGCCCCACACCTGCAAGCACAACAAATTAATCTTGTGACAGACTTGATGTTTTACACTCTGCCCTTCAGTGAGCTTTTTAACTGACATTTTCTAGTCACTATCCACTGTGATTTCACAATTAGCAGCTGATTTGGTGACCATCACTGTGTCACCCTCTGGCTCCTGATGAAGGATTTCTCCATACTGAATTTCTATTGCTACTGTATCACAGAATTGTCAGGGTTGGAAGGGACCTCAAGGATTCTCAAGTTCCAAACCCTGCCATGGGCAGGGACACCTCACACTAGATCAGGTTGCTCACAGCCACGTCCAGCCTGGCTTTAAAAACCTCCAGGGATGAGGCTTCCATCGCCTCCCTAGGCAAACAGTTCCAGTGTCTCACCACCCTCATGGGGAAGAACTTCTGAATATTAAATCTGAATCTCCCCTCCTGTAGCTTGGATCCACTCCCCCCAGTCCTATCACTCCCTGACACCCTCAAAAGTCCCTCCCCAGCTTTCTTGTAGCCCCCTTCAGATACTGGAAGGCCACAAGAAGGTCTCCTCAGAGCCTTCTTTTGCAGACTGAACAACCCCAACTCTCTCAGTCTGCCTCCACAGCAGAGCAGCTCCAGCCCTCTGCTCATCCCTGTGACCCTTCTCTGCACACCTTCCTGTAACAGAGGCTCCACAACTGGACACAGTACTCCAGGTGGGGTCTCACCAGAGTAGAGGAGGAAAATCACCTCCCTCCCCCTGCTGGCTGTGCTTCTCGTGCTGCAGCTCAGGCTCTGCTTGGCTCTCTGGGCTGCAAGTGCTCACTGCTGGCTCCTGTTGAGCTTCTCATCCCCAGCACCCCCAAGTCCTTTTCTTCAGGGCTGCTCTCAAGCCAGTCACTATCAAGTAGTTACCAGTGACCCAACAGCCTCCTCAGTCTCATCCCTGACTACCTTATTGTTTGGTAAGCTTCAGCAAACTTCTTTCTCTAGTAGTGCCTCAGCAGCAGAAGCCCAGAGAAACCCTTCCAATACTGCACTGATAATTCTCCTCCACTATGAAACTATTACCTCCCTCCTCTCTCCTGGTGCTTCTACCCTGTTAGTACTTCTCAGGAAGATCTTCCCTTTAATCTGTGCTTGGTTGCTTTCAGAATCTTTAAGAGCCCCATCAAAAAGTGTTCTTTAAATGGGAGTTAACTATATTAACTGCCATGCTGTTATCCTTATACATGTGCAGGGCCATAAATAACTCAACTGCCTGAATTATGACTTCAAAATCCATCCTGTGTCTCCCATTTGTCCACAGTCAGTTGGGTGTTTTTTTTCCCCCTTTTAATTACTTTTGCAAGTTAAGATTTAGAGGCTTTCTTTTCCAGAACTCCTTATCTGAAGTCCTGGGAGTATTTCATCATCTTCTGTGACTCTGCTACTGAGGCCAAGACAAACAGTAAATTACATACTGAGCAGTTGCTGGTGCATATTGTCTAGTTCTGCCTAGCTCCCACTCCAGACTCTACCCCCATGAGAATAGGCTATACTGTGAGAACCTTCCTAAGACCTCTCCACAGCAGGAGTTTCATTACTGCCTTGCAGCTGCACATTTGCCATGCTGGAAGATTTCCTCCTGTCCTCAGTATTGAGATTGAACACATCCAAGTGCTGGGTTCTACACACTGGCCACAATAACCCCATGCAGTGCTACAGGCTGGGGTCAGAGAGGCTGGAGAGCAGCCAGGCAGAAAGGGACCTGGGGGTGCTGGTTGACAGCCACCTAAACATGAGCCTGCAGTGTGCCCAGGTGGCCAAGAGGACCAATGGCATCCTGGCCTGCATTAGGAATAGTGTGGCCAGCAGGAGCAGGGAGGTCATTGTGCCCTGTGCTCAGCACTGCTGAGGCCACACCTCGAGTCCTGTGTCCAGTTGTGGGTCCCTCAGTTTAGGAAGGAGGTTGACTTGCTGGAAGGTGTCCAGAGAAGGGCAACAAAGCTGGGGAGGGGTCTGGAGCACAGCCCTGTGAGGAGAGGCTGAGGGAGCTGGGGTTGCTTAGCCTGGAGAATAGGAGGCTCAGGGTGACCTTCTTGCTGTCTACAACTACCTTAAGGGAGGTTGTAGCCAGGTGGGGGTTGGTCTCTTCTCCCAGGCAACCAGCACCAGAACAAGAGGACACAGTCCCAAGCTGTGCTAGGGGAGGTTTAGGCTGGGTGTTAGGAAGAAGTTCTTCCCAGAGGGAGAGATTGGCCATTGGAATGTGCTGCCCAGGGAGGTGGTGGAGTCACCATCCCTGGAAGTGGTTAAGAAGAGCCTGGATGAGGCACTTGGTGCCATGGTGTTGGGTGAGAGGTTTGACTGGATGACCTCCAAGGTCTTTTCCAACCTGGTTGATTCTATTCTGTTCTGGTTTCCATCAATACAAAACCACCTTTCAGACAGAACACATTGTCTTGATTTTGCTATTGAGACATTCCATGGGTTGGGGGTTGCTGCTGTTGCCGTTTGTTTTGGTGAGATGATCTTGTTTTGTATTTGGTTGGTTGGTTGGGTTGGGGTTTTCTGTTTCTGCATTTCTGCAGGCTTCTAGCATGGCCTACCACACCACAAAGCCTCCCTGCCACCTGAAATCATCGAACTTCCTTTGAACAGGCTCTCCTTTTCAACAGAATTCCCTTTCTTCATACCCAGTCTCACCACAGCAGAGTTTATTTGCACTTGTATTCATAGAGTCATAGAACTGTCAGGGTTGGAAGGCACCTCAGTGATCACCTAGTTCCGTGGGCAGGGACACCTCACACTAGGTTGTCCAGAGCCACATCCAGCCTGGCCTTAAGAACCTCAAAGGTTTGAGGCTTCCACCACCTCCCTGGGCAACCTGTGCCAGTGTCTCACCACCCTCATGGGGAACAACTTCTTCCTAAGAACTTCCTCCTGCAAGGATGATGAACCTGGGTATATTATGGTCATAATGAAAGACTATTTCTCTGACAAATCTCTCTTTAACTAATTCCTACATACTACTGAGGATCAAATAAAGAGCTGATTATCTTTGTAATGGTCCTTTGATTTGTTCCTCCTGGAAGCCAGCATTTATGGCACTGATTATTTTCCTTTGGTCTTTGCAATGCCATCCCATGCCTTGTGCCAAATCTCTGAAGAGCAACTGAAATCTCCATCAGCACTGTTTCTGCCCTCAGGGCCTCTCTGATCTCCTTTACCTTCCCCCTGTCACTTTTACTCCTGCAGTCAGTGGATACCTGGCACAGTTTCACAGTCACAGAATGTTAGGGGTCAGAAGGGACCTCCAAAGCTCATTCAGTCCAGACCCACTGCCAGAGCAGGAGCACCTACAGCAGATCACACAGGAATGCATCTAGACAGGTCTTGAGTATCTCCAGAGAGGGAGACTCCACAACCCCCCTGGGCAGCCTGTTCCAGGGTTCTGTCACCCTCACAGGGAGAAAAATGTTTCCTCCTGTTCCCATGGCACTTCCTCTGCCTCAGCTTCCACCACTGCCCCTTGTCCTGTCACTGAGCATCCCCCAGCAGAGCCTGGCTCCAGCCTCTTGGCACTCACCCTGCACATCTTTAGCACCATTAATTAACTAATTTCTACACTAGACACTTCCCATTTACAGAAGGCTCTGCAATCCATACAGGATTCTGCTGTACTTACTCACACAATTACCTAGAGCAACACTGCAGCCATGTAACAGAAAGGCATCCTACCAGGGCAGCAACTTGGCTCTCAACCCTGGATAATTTGTGCCTTGGTGTCCCAGTGTCCCAACAAGTTTCTCAGCTGCCCACTGCAGCAGTGTCCTCATTTAAAGCCAGACAGTCCAGACTGCCCAGATGTACCTTTCCCGCTTTGGTATTTGGGCCTGCCTGTTTTAACAGACATGAACTACCCAGGGCTTTACTTCTCAAGACTGCAAACTTGTAAGGCTCCTGGGACAGCCCCTGCTGTCCATCCCAAGAGGGAGTTCTGACTTCACCCTATCTGCACTCAAGCACTTGCCAGTCCCCCATCAGGTGTTCAATTAGGTCTCTTGGTTTAGACTGATGCCCCCCCACCCTATTCCAAGTTCTGTGTGTTGCAAGAGCTCCCCCAGTCTCTATCTAAGCCTACAAAGCTGGGGTCAGAGTGGCTGAGAGCAGCCAGGCAGAGAGGGACCTGGGGGTGGTGGTTGATGGTAGGCTGAACATGAGCCTGCAGTGTGCCCAGGCAGCCAGGAGGGCCAATGGCATCCTGGCCTGCAGCAGGAACCACCACCTGCCTGGGCAGCACATTCCTATGGCCAATCTCTCTTTCTATGAAGAACTTCTTCCTCACATCCAGTCTAAACCTCCCCTGATGCAGCTTGAGACTGTGTCCTCTTGTTCTGCTACTGGTTGCCTGGAGAAGAGACCAACCCCCACCTGGCTACAACCTCCCTTCAGGTAGTTGTAGACAGCAAGAAGGTCTCCCCTGAGTCTCCTCTTCCCCAGGCTAAGCAATCCCAGCTCCCTCAGCCTCTCCTCACAGGGCTGTGCTCCAGACCCCTCCCCAGCTTTGTTGCCCTTCTCTGGACACCTTCCACCATCTCAGCATCTTTCCTAAACTGAGGGGCCCAGAACTGGACACAGGACTCAAGGTGTGGCCTAACCAGTGCTGAACACAGGGCAGAATGACCTCCCTGCTCCTGCTGGCCACAGTATTTGTGATGCAGGCCAGGATGCCATTGGCCTTCTTGTCCACATGGGCACACTGCTGGATTATATTCAGCTGCCATCAACCACTACCCCCAGGTCCCTCTCTGCCTGGCTGCTCTCAGCCACTCTGACCCCAGCCTGTAGCACTGCCTGGGGTTGTTGTGGCCGATGTGCAGAACCTGGCACTTGGATGTGTTCAGTCTCATGCCCTTGGACTCTGCCCATCTGTCCAGCCTGTCCAGGTCCCTCTGCAGAGCTCTCCTACTCTCTAATAGAACATCTCCTGCCCCCAGCTTGGTGTCACCTGCAACCTTACTGATGATGGACTCAATGCCCTCATCCAGATCAAGATATTGAACAGGATGGGGTCTTTGATATGCAAGACTGCAGATCTCCAGTGAAACAATTACATGTCATAACAAACAATAATAAAACAAAGAGATAAAGTAAAATACTTGCCTCTTGTTTAGTTACTTTTGCTGCATCCTTGCCTTCAGCACCCTCTGGAGACTGAAAGAAAATATGAAGTCAGTGATTTTTTTTATTACAGACTGACAAAGCATCCATGCAAGAGCAAAACAAAGATGATGGCAAAGCTTCTTCTTGCTGGACATTAGAATCATTGAATGAACCAGGTTGGAAAAGACCTCAGAGATCATCAAGGCCAACCTATTGCCTAATACCTAACACCTCCTGACAACTAAACCATGGCTCCCAGTGCCACATCCAAGCCTTTTATGAACACCTCCAGGGATGGGGACTCCACCACCTCCCTGGGCAGTACATCCCAATGGCCAATTACTCTTTCTGGGAAGAACTTTCTCCTCACCTCCAGCCTAAACTTCCCCTGGCACAGCTTGAGACTGTGTCCTCTTGTTCTGGTGCAGCTTGCCTGGGAGAAGAGACCAACCCCTTCCTGGCTACAACCTCCTTTCAAGTCTCCTTTGAGCCTCCTCTTCTCCAGGCTAAGCAACCCCAGCTCCCTCAGCCTCTCCTCACAGGGCTGTGCTCAAGGCCTCTCCCCAGCCTTGTTGCCCTTCTCTGGACACATTCAAGTCTCTCAATGTCCTTCTTAAACTGAGGAGCCCAGAAGTGCAGGTTCAAGAAAGCCTGACACATTTACCATCTTTGCAAGCAGCATTATGCCACAGCCACTCTGGATTTTCCCAGCAGGAACACCAGGACTGACCCATCACCAGGTACATAAATATCACATCATCCAGCGTCCCTCAGTGACTCCTCTGGCCAATTAAGTGAAGCATCCACAGGCTCCAGTGGGAGCTGCATCTAATCAGCAGCTGGCAGTGCAGCAGGGTGAAGTGAAGACCTGAGGTTTGCTCTACTAGGGCTTTTGAAATCCCCAAGAAATTTAACACATCTCTCCCCAAACATGAACTCAACTAGTTCATGAGATGAGATGAACCAAGAAAGCACAGCATCACTGAAATGAGTTATTTCTTTACCTCATTTATTCTCTCTGTGCCTCAGGCTCACTCAGCTGGAAGCTTCAACAGTATCTTTCCCTCATTTCATCTCCTCCATCAGAACAGCACATCTCAGAAAGATAACCAAGACCCTGGCAGAGGAAAGCTGGGGAGAAACATGTATCTTCACTGGAACAGGGAAACAACCTGACCATTCTAGTGCTGGTCTTCCAAGGGTAGTAGAGAAACCTTAAGCCTCAGGAGCGGGTAGGGAGGGGAACTACTCAGCTCTGGTGAGACCCCACCTGGAGTACTGCCTCCAGTTCTGGAGCCCCTATTGCAAGAGGGATGTGGAGGTGCTGGAAGGTGTCCAGAGAAGGGCCACAAGGATGAGCAGAGGGCTGGAGCACCTCTCCTGTGAGGACAGACTGAAGGAGTTAGGGCTGTTCAGTCTGGAGAAGAGAAGGCTCCCAGGTGACCTCATTGTGGCCTTCCAGTATCTGAAGGGGGCCTACAGGAAGGCTGGGGAGGGACTGCTCAGGATCTCAGGGAGTGATAGGACTAGGGGGAATGGAATGAAGCTGGAGGTGGGGAGATTCAGGCTGGAGGGGAGGAGGAAGTTCTTCCCCATGAGAGAGGTGAAACCCTGGAATGGGTTGTGCAGGGAGGTGGTTGGGGCCCTGTCCCTGGAGGTGTTTAAGCCCAGGCTGGCTGAGGCTCTGGCCAGGCTGATCTAGTGTGGGGTGTCCCTGCCCATGGCAGGGGGGTTGGAACTAGATGATCCTTGTGGTCCCTTCCAACCCTGACTGATACTATGATACTATGATTACTAACTAAAAACCAAGCCCAACTAGAAACTAGATAAAATAAGAAGAAGCTTCTGACTTTTGTTTACAACTCCAGATGCAATTTGGAGACATTTTGCAGATGACTGTGTTTCCAGCTAGGAGCAAGCAATTCATGGCAAACAGGGAGAAGCAGCAGTCAGAAAGCTACCAGAGCAGCCTGTGTTTCAAAAAGGCAGCAGCAAAGGCAAATTGGATCCTGCAAAGGAGCAGGGTTTGCCTTTCCATCTCAATCCTAACCCAAGCTTTCCCCCCCCCAGATTCTGACACAGAATGTCTCCAAGTTACACAGCAGTGGTTTGGAGCAGGGGGGGGGCAAAACAAGGCTAGCCTGCAGCAGATGACCACTGCCTTCTCCTGGCACTGGGCTCCAACGTCCTTGCAGAAAGACACTCTGCTAGCCCCTGCCCAGAGAATAAAAAGTGGCTTTGTTCCTGTGCACTCTCTCCCAACAGAAAGGCAGCATGCCACAAAAGCAGCTGGCTTAAAAGAAGCCCAGAAAGGGCTGAGGACTGATCATCTAAGTAGCTGGAACCCAGCAGGAAGCTAAGCAGCGCTGTGCAGCGCTGAGAATAGCAAGTGCCAGGCATCCAAAATGGAGCCTGCCTGCTCCCAACACCGCTGCCAGCCTCAGCGCCCGCCCGCCGGGCTGCCGGCCTCAGGACAGGCCCCTGGGGGGAAGAGGAGTTGCTGCAGCTCCAGTGTGCGGTGCTGGGAGCCTGGAAAGCCGTGGAGGAAGCAAGCCCAAGCGGTTTCACGTTTGCTGGGGGTAGCAAAGTCTGGTTTCCTACAGGCTCCTCCTTCAGCTGCTGATTCAGCTGGGGGCGTAGCTCCTCAGGAATTCCTGATGCGGTTCTCCGAGGAGAATGTCCTCAACTGTAACTAACTTGCACTGCACCCTTTCCCTGGGAGGCAACTCCAATAGCATCCTTCCTGTCCTGGGCACCTATTCATATGGAAGTTCTCTCAGATTCTATCATCTTTTTTGCCTCCCCTAAGGGCCAAGAGGCTCAAGATTTAGAGGCAGGGACTGCAGGACGGCATGATTCATCTCCGTCAGAAACCAGCCTAAAACACTCACCATCCACTAACTGAGGCTGACAGGCACTCCACAACCTGGCTGGTTCAACCTGCTTCACTTTCAGGAACCACAAAGCTTTGAAACAGGGCTAAATCATCACAAGATGGCACTGCCACATGCCAACAGCCTTGAAGGAGTTGCCCAGGAGCAAACTCTCACCCTGCAGTGCTGCAGTTATTTACTCCACAGTCATTTACCCCTTTCTCTTTAGCACTAAAGACAGACAAGTTTCCTGTGTTTCTGACAGACAGGGCAGACAGATTTCAGATCACAGGATGTCAGGGGTTGGAAGGGACCTCCTGAGATTAGAATAGAATAGAATAGAATAGAATAGAATAGAATAGAATAGAACAGAACAGAACAGAACAGGTTGGAAGAGACCTTCAAGATCATCACGTCCAACCTATCATCTAACACGATCTAATCAACTAACCCATGGCACCAAGCACCCCATCAAGTCTCCTCCTGAACACCTCCAGGGATGGTGACTCCACCACCTCCCCAGGCAGCCCATTCCAATGGGCAATCTCTCTCTCTGTGTAAAACTTCCTCCTGATGTCCAGCTTGAACCTCCCCTGGTGCAGCCTGAGACTGTGTCCTCTTGTTCTGGTGCTGGCTGCCTGGGAGAAGAGACCAACCTCTGCCTGTCTACAACCTCCCTTCAGGGAGTTGTAGAGAGCAAGAAGGTCTCCCCTGAGTCTCCTCTTCTCCAGGCTAAGCAACCCCAGCTCCCTCAGCCTCTCCTCACAGGGCTGTGTTCCAAACCCCTCAACAACTTTGTTGCCCTTCTCTGGACACCTTCCAGCAAGTCAACCTCCTTCCTAAACTGAGGGGCCCAGAACTGGACACAGGACTCAAGGTGTGGCCTAACCAGTGCAGTGTACAGGGGCACAATGACCTCCCTGCTTCTGCTGGCCACACTCTTCCTGATGCAGGCCAGGATGCCATTGGCCCTGCTGGCTGCCTGGGCACACTGCAGGCTCATGTTCAGCCTACCATCAACCAGCACCCCCAGGTCCCTCTCTACCTGGCTGCTCTCAGCCACTCTGACCCCAGCTTGTAGCACTGCATGGGGTTGTTGTGGCCAATGTGCAGAACCTGGCACTTGGATGTGTTCAATCTCCTGCCCTTGGACTCTGCCCATCTGTTCAGCCTGTCCAGGTCCCTCTGCAGAGCCTCTCTACCCTCCAGCAGATCAACTCCTGCCCCCAGCTTGGTGTCCTCAGCTAATTTACTGATGATGGACTCAATCCCCTCATCCAGATAATCAATGAAGATGTTAAAGAGCACAGGGCCCAGCACTGATCCCTGGGGGACTCCACTACTGACTGGCTGCCAGCTGGCTGTGGCACCATTCACCACCACTCTCTGGGCTCAGCCTCCAGCCAGTTCCTAACCCATCACAGTGTGCTCCTCTCCAAGCCAAGATCATCAAGTCCAACCTCCCTGCCAGAACAGGACCACAGAATCTAGTGCAGGTGACACAGGAATGCACCCAGATGGGTCTTGAAAGTCTCTGGAGAAGGAGACTCCACAACCTCTCTGGGCAGCCTGCTCCAGTGCTCAGTGAAGAAGTTCCTCCTTGTGTTGAGTTGGAACCTCCTGTGCTGCTGTTTACACCAACTGCCCCCTGTCCTATCAGGGTGCAAGTGAGCAGAGCCTGTCCCCTCCCTCTGGACACCCAGCCCTCAATGCCAACGTGATTGCCTGACAACAGATTTGCAAAACTGCTCCTGAGGCTAACCACAGGGGTGGAAAAAACCTGCATGACAATACTCTTAATGCAACCACAACCACTGTATACTACCATGATCTATTACACAACATACCTCAATTAAGTCAGCTAATTAGCCCAGCATTCCCTCTCAATTTAGGAAGCCCAACAGCGATTCTGAAGGCCATGTAACTTTCTCTGTGTGGAGGGACAGGCACAGTAATAACCTCAAGAGGTGTGAACAAGCAGCAAAGGGTTCTGACATGTTCTCATTTCCATTCCAGACCTGCTCCCTCCTCCTCTCTGCCACTGCTGCAAGTCCAGGTGTCTGGAGGCTGCGCTCAGCCTCCCAGGGCCAGGGCTCCCCAGTACGCTGGCAGAGCTGCGTGGGAGGCTGTATAATGAAGAAGGTAACTGATCCAGCTGAGAAACAGCCTGCTGCTTAAACTGATTTATAAATATTAGAAATAGACAGATGATAAATACAGAGTCTCCCTCACTCCAGCAGAATTGTTTTACTGCACAGCTGCACAAACAACTGAGCCAGGAGTGGCACAGGACAAGCCTGGGTCTCTTGAAGCTGACAGGCACAGCAGGAAGAGGCATGCATGTCAGATATGGCTACAAGTGTTTGTCAGAGGAGGAACAGAAGCTTGTTTGCCCCTCTGAGTCCTGCTCAGACGTTCCAGCAAGCCCCAGTTGATGTGGATCTTCACACCAGTTTCTGCAGTACTTTCTCCTCTTCCTAAAGACCAGAGAGATTTGTACACAAATGGATTTGAGCCAAGCATAGTTTCCCAAAGAACTTGGCATGCCAGCCACAGTGCCTGTCTGCATGAGTATCTGCAAGTCACAGGACTTTGCTGTAGATAACACCAAAACCTTAAAGCCCTCATCACTAATTCCTCTACAGGAATCCTTTCTCCAAAAACTTAGTCTCTCTCTCTAAGCCCTCTACAGAAACCCTTGCTCCAAAACCTTAAAGTCCCTGTCTCTAACCCCCCTAAAGTCCCTGTCTCTAACCCCCTTAAAGTCCCTGCCTTTAACCCCTCTACAGAAACCCTTGCTCCAAAACCTTAAAGTCCCTGTCTCTAACCCCCTTAAAGTCCCTGTCTCTAACCCCTCTACAGAAACCCTTGCTCCAAAACCTTGAAGTCTCTGTCTCTGACCCCCTTAAAGTCCCTGTCTCTAACCCCCTTAAAGTCCCTGTCTCTAACCCCTCTACAGAAACCCTTGCTCCAAAACCTTAAAGTCTCTGTCTCTAACCCCTCTACAGAAACCCCTTCTCCAAAACCTTAAAGTCCCTGTCTCTAACCCCCTGAAAGTCCCTGTCTCTAACCCCTCTACAGAAACCCCTTCTCCAAAACCTTGAAGTCCCTGTCTCTTAACTCCTCCACAGGAATCCTTTCCCCAAACCCTTCAAGTCCCCACCTCTAACTCCTTTGCAGCAATCCTTTCCTCCTGAAGGAGCTCTGGTGTCAAAGCACCCCTTGGCACCCTCTCCCAGGCAGCACAATGTCCTGGCTCCCCACATTTCTCATGGCACTCCAGCCACATTAACATGCTCCACAGGTCCTGTGCCTCAAATCATAAACCTGTCAGCAGCAGGACTGTCCACGCTGCAAGTTTTGTGCAGCAAAAAATCAAAGCCCAGGGCAAGCACTGAACCCCTTGACAAGGGTACTACTCCAACCTCAGGACATTCTCAGCAGTACCCCATCATATGCCCAGCCTATACTGTACTCCTAAAGCAGCACCTTTAGGCCTGGATGGATGCATATAAGAAACCAGATGGACACAACAGGAAAAATAAAAGGACACAAATAGTAGTTTATTCATTTCCCCCCCCCCCCAATCACAGAGGCACACAGAAGGAAAGAAGCTGAATGGCTAACTGGATATGCCTTTGAATCACAGAATCATAGAATCAATAAGGTTGGGAAAGACCTCAGAGATCATCAAGGACAAGCTGTCACCAAACACCTCCTGACTAACTAAGCCATGGCACCAAGTGCCACGTCCAATCCCCTCTTGAACACCTCCAGGGATGGTGACTCCACCACCTCCCTGGGCAGCACATCCCAATGGCCAAGCTCTCTTGCTGGGAAGAACTTTCTCCTCACCTCCAGCCTAAACTTCCTCTGGCACAGCTTGAGACTGTGTCCTCTTGTTCTGGTGCTGCTTGCCTGGGAGAAGAGAACAACCCCCATCTGGCTACAACCTCCATTAAGGTAGTTGTAGAGAGCAATGAGGTCACCCCTGAGTCTCCTCTTCTCCAGGCTAAGCAACCCCAGCTCCCTCAGCCTCTCCTCATAGGGCTTCTGGTCGAGACCTCTCCACAGCCTTTGTTGCCCTTCTCTGGACAAGTTCAAGAGTCTCAATGTCCTTCATAAACTGAGGGGCCCAGAATTGGACACAGTATTCGAGGTGTGGCCTAACCAGTGCAGTGTACAGGGGCAGAATGACCACCCTGCTCCTGCTGGCCACACTGTTCTTGATGCAGGCCAGGATGCCCTCGGCCCTTGTTGGAGAAACCCAAAAGGCACACATCTGAACTCGTGGTGACCAGCTTAGGGATAAACATTTTGTTGCACTATTATAAAGCATGAAGAATGAGAATACAAGGATGTGAGAAGGAGCAGTCAGTGCAGTCAGTACAGAAGGCTGCTTATAAAATTAAATAGCTCCTTCATTCTCTGAAGGATCTTATTACTAACCAAAACTCAACACCTTGGCTCTGACAAGTCTGCCTTTTCATAGCCATGTGAAAAGCAATACAAAAAGGAGCTGCCAATTTCATCTGGCCATGGTTAAGAAGTCAGGCAGAAAACCTTAGCTGTCCTGCACTGGAGCAATTCTCTGCAGCATTTCCTCCTCTCCTTGCAGGCTGCTTTGTCCAGCCACACAGAATCACAGAATGAAAGAATAGTCTGGGTTAGAAGGGAACTCCAAAGGTCATCCAGGCCAACCCCATTACCCAGTCCAACCCCAGGCAGGATACACTGCCTGCATGGGGTTTGCCTGTAGATACTTCCCTGGGTCACTGTCTTAGCTCCATTTCCATGTTGTAATGAATAGAATAGAACAGACCAGGTTGGAAGAGACCTTCAAGGTCATCGTGTCCAACCTATCATCCAACACCACCTAATCAACTAACCCATGGCACCAAGCACCCCATCAAGTCTCCTCCTGAACACCTCCAGGGATGGTGACTCCACCACCTCCCCAGGCAGCCCATTCCAATGGGCAATCACTCTCTCTGTGTAGAACTTCCTCCTAACCTCCAGCCTAAACTTCCCCTGGCACAGCCTGAGACTGTATCCTCTTGTTCTGGTGCTGGTTGCATGGGAGAAGAGACCAACCTCTGCCTGTTTACAACCTCCCTTCAGGTAGTTGTAGAGAGCAATAAGGTCTCCCCTGAGCCTCCTCTTCTCCAGGCTAAGCAACCCCAGCTCCCTCAGCCTCTCCTCACAGGGCTGTGTTCCAAGCCCCTCACCAACTTTGTTGCCCTTCTCTGGACTCGTTCCAGCAAGTCAACCTCCTTCCTAACCTGAGGAGCCCAGAACTGGACACAGGACTCGAGGTGTGGCCTAACCAGTGCAGTGTCCAGGGGCAGAATGACCTCCCTGCTCCTGCTGGCCACACTCTTCCTGATGCAGGCCAGGATGCCATTGGCCTTCTTGGCTGCCTGGGCGCACTGCAGGCTCATGTTCATCCTACCATCAACCAGCACCCCCAGGTCCCTCTCTGCCTGGCTGCTCTCCAGCCACTCTCACCCCAGCCTGTAGGTCTGCATGGGGTTGTTGTGGCCAATGTGCAGAACCTGGCACTTGGATGTGTTCAATCTCCTGCCCTTGGACTCTGTCCATCTGTCCAGCCTGTCCAGGTCCCTCTGCAGAGCCTCTCTACCCTCCAGCAGATCAACTCCTGCCCCCAGCTTGGTGTCATCATCAAATTTACTGATAATGGACTCAATGCCCTCATCCAGATCATCAATGAAGATGTTAAAGAGCACAATTCCCCCAAAATCAGGAGGGAAGTACAGAATAAATCTGGCTAGTGGCTGGGCTTTTAAAATACTTATCTGAAGTTATTTTTGTCTTGCTTTCCTCCAAACAAATATGAGGGCTGTGTGTTTGCTTTGAAACACTGAATATATACAGCACAGAAGAACCCACAGAATACCAAGTTAACATTTCTTGTATAAAATGTTTTAATCTTTTCTGTTAAGAACTGTCAAATATTATAGAGGATGTTTTTAGACTTCAAACCTGTCCACCTTGCATTGAATTAAGAGCAGAATTGTCCATTTGGGGAGGAAAATGTCCAGACCATCAAATTCTGGAAAGACAAATGGTAGTTAAAAAGTTTAAATACAAAGAAGACCACTACCATCCCCTGGTTGTGACAGAGAGAGTGATTGCCCATTGGAATGGGCTGCCTGGGGAGGTGGTGGAGTCACCATCACTGGAGGTGTTCAGGAGGAGACTTGATGGGGTGCTTGGTGCCATGGGTTAGTTGTTTAGGTGGGTTGGATTGGTTGATGGGTTGGACACGATGATCTTGAAGGTCTCTTCCAACCTGGTCTGGTCTATTCTATTCTATTCTATTCTATTCTATTCTATTCTATTCTATTCTATTCTATTCTATTCCATTCCATTCCATTCCATTCCATTCCATTCCATTCCATTCCATTCACATGCAGTAATGGGGGAAGTAGCTAAGGCAAACAGTTCCTAACCAATGTCCCCATTGTTGCTTAGACATTCACAGAATCACAGAATGAACCAGGTTGGAAAAGACCTCAGAGATCATCAAGGCCAACCTATGACCTAATACCTAACACCTCCTGACAACTAAACCATGGCTCCAAGTGCCATGTCCAAGACTTTTGTGAACACCTCCAATGATGGTGACTCCACCACCTCCCTGGGCAGCACATTCCAATGGCCAATCTCTCTTTCTGAGAAGACTTTTCCCCTCACTCTAGCCTAAACTTCCCCTGGAACAGCTTGAGACTGTGTCCTCCTCCCAGGCAGCCAGCACCAGAACAAGAGGACACAGTCTCAGGCTGCGCAAGGGGAGGTTTAGGCTGGAGGTTAGGAAGAAGTTCTACACAGAGAGAGTGATTGCCCATTGGAATGGGCTGCCTGGGGAGGTGGTGGAGTCACCATCCCTGGAGGTGTTCAGGAGGAGACTTGATGGGGTGCTTGGTGCCATGGGTTAGTTGTTTAGGTGGTGTTGGATGAGGTTGGACACGATGATCTTGAAGGTCTCTTCCAACCTGGTTTATTCTATTCTCTTGTTCTGGTGCTGGTTGCCTGGGAGAAGAGACCAACCCCCACCTGGCTACAAGCTCCCTTCAGGCAGTTGTAGAGAGCAATAAGGTCTCCCCTGAGCCTCCTCTCCTCGAGTCAAACAGAAAGACTGGTTGAAATGCACTGTATTTTCTTTCCCAAAGACCATGTAAGGAAATAAGAATACAAACAGCCTGGTTATAAACAAAGTCAGTAGGAACATAATAAAATGCATTTTATTATGCTCATTAATTCTTAATGTGTAACTTCTGTGAGCTTTATGCTCTTCTAGACAAGGCAGATGAAACAGAAACCAAGCCAGGTCTGGGGTACTGCTAGATAGCCAAACCCAGACAGAATTAAATGCTTTTCCAAAGGAGGAAATTCCTTCATTGTAGACTAAGGTTTTGCTATTCCCACTGCAAAGAGGTCAAAGACAGAGCAAGACCATTTAAAATGCATTCACATGTGATGGGACATTTTAAAAGCCTCACAACTGGTTTGGTTTCTATTTCTCCTTCCGAGTTTCTCTTCCCCAAAGTCAGGGTGGGGTTTTTTTGACTATGACACAGTCTACCTATATCAGAGTGAAGAAGAGCAGTTCCTAGAGGCTGAGATTTAAAAAGAACCACACTGTAATTTAAAATTAGACAGACAGTTCCTCTTTCAGAGCCTGAAGTAATCAGCTGCATTTTGACAAACACAGACCAGCCAACGGGAGCAGCGAGCACAGCGCATTCGAAACCCAAACCCTTCCCCTGACCACCCAACAGCTACAGTCAGCCAGGTAGTAAAGAGATTGCTGTCTCAGTGTTTGCTTAACTATTTTGCTGCCAGCATGGAATTGAAAAAGAAAAGGAAAAAAAAAATAAAAGGCAGATTCAAATTCTGTGATGGATGAAATCCAACCCCTAACAACATTGTTTCTCTGACCTTTCAAAGCTGATGCCAAGCGAGACGAAGCTGATCGGCTCACGCAGGCCCACACAGCCAGCCTCAAAGATTAGGCTCTGAAATCTGTCTCTAAACAGAATGGATCAGATCTGCAAAGCAAAACTAGCACAGAGCACATCTGAAAGAAAAAGCTAGTCATTTTATCTACTTAAAGACAGATATTAAATTGAGAGTAGTTTCAGTAATAACTTGTCCTGAAAATAGCCATTTCCAAAGGAAAGGACTCTAAATAACTGCCCAGAAACTCCTCCCCTTCCAGAGGACTTCACTGGGGTAAAACCCCAAAGAATAGAATAGAATAGAATAGAATAGAATAGAATAGAATAGAATAGAATAGAATAGAACAGAACAGAACAGAAAGGAATAGGAATAGGAATAGGAATAGGAATAGGAATAGGAATAGGAATAGGAATAGGAATAGGAATAGGAATAGGAATAGGAATAGACAAGACCAGGTTGGAAGAGACCTTCAAGATCATCGTGTCCAACCTCATCCAACACCACCTAAACAACTAACCCATGGCACCAAGCACCCCATCAAGTCTCCTCCTGAACACCTCCAGGGATGGTGACTCCACCACCTCCCCAGGCAGCCCATTCCAATGGGCAATCACTCTCTCTGTGGAGAACTTCTTCCTAACCTCCAGCCTAAACCTCCCCTGGCACAGCCTGACACTGTGTCCTCTTGTTCTGGTACTGGCTGCCTGGGAGAAGAGACCAACCTCTGCCTGTCTACAACCCCCCTTCAGGTAGAGAGCACTAAGGTCACCCCTGAGTCTCCTCCTCTCCAGGCTAAGCAACCCCAGCTCCCTCAGCCTCTCCTCACAGGGCTGTGTTCCAAGCCCCTCACCAACTTCGTTGCCCTTCTCTGGACTCGTTCCAGCAAGTCAACCTCCTTCCTAAACTGAGGGGCCCAGAACTGGACACAGGACTCAAGGTGTGGCCTAACCAGTGCAGTATACAGGGGCAGAATGACCTCCCTGCTCCTGCTGGCCACACTATTCCTGATCCAGGCCAGGATGCCATTGGCCCTCCTGGCTGCCTGGGTACACTGCAGGCTCCTGTTCAGCCTACCATCAATCTAGAACAGGACCTGTTTTGTTGTTCCAATAAACTGGCACCACAGGACATCAAACCTCCAATACAATGATAGGAAGTTCATGCATTAAGAGGTAGGTACCAAAGGCACATCTGGTACAACACCTCAGATACATTGGGGTAGTAACTGAAGCTGAGGTTACCAGGAGCGTTCCTCTACTACCACAGACAGAATGGAGAGCTTCACAGACAACCTGCGTTCATTTAGTTGGAGGACCATGAAAATGATCGGGGTTGGAGCAGCTCTGCTATGAGGACAGGCTGAGGGAGCTGGGGGTGTTCAGCCTGGAGAAGAGAAGGCTCCAGGGAGACCTAATAGCAGCCTGCCAGGACCTGAAAGGAGCTGCAGAAAGTATGGGGAGAGACTGTTTGCAAAGGCCTGAGGTGATGGAACAAGGGGCAGTGGCTTCAAACTAGAGCAGAGCAGATTGAGATTGGATATCAGGAAGAAGTTCTTCACTATGAAGGTGGTGGAACACTGGAACAGGTTGCCCAGGGAGATGGTTGAGGCCTCATCCCTGGAGATATTCAAGGTGAGGCTCAACGAGGCCCTGGGCAACCTGATCTAGTTGGGAATGTCCCTGCTGACTGTGGGGAGGTCAGACTGGATGACCTTGGGAGGTCCTTTCCTGCCTGGACCATTCTATGATTCTATGATTGATGCAGTTTCAAGATAAGAAAAAAGCAAAATAGCTGCAAGAGGGGGCAGGTGTGATAAGGAGGAAAGGATGCAGCAGAGATAAAGGATGCTGTCCTGCTACAAATAGAGCACTGACATCTCTCCTTATTTCTGCTTGAGAGGAACAAAACACTGCAGAGGTAAAAATGTGGTTAAGACATTTGATTTCCAATTGTGGTGAGCTCTCTGCTCCTACTTACTCAGGTGGCATTAAGAGAAAGGAGGAAGCTAGGTGGGAAGAGCACCTACCAGTCTCAACACAGCTGGTGTGGATGGGAAGACATGCAATTCTCCTTTTCTGCAGACAGATCCCAGTCTTCCCAGGGAATGCTGCAGTTGGGTATTTGCAGCTTTCACTGTTACCAAGTACACCCACTCTTTACTACAGGAAGACAAGAGCTCCATCTCCAAGTTACAGGAGTAATTAACTGAAAATTGGTCATTTCTGAAGACACCAAGGGAATAAAAAAACCACAACACACCCCAAGCCCAACAGCTCCCAAGGACACAACACTGAGTTGTTCTGATTATTCTGAGTTAAAGAATAGTCCTTACAGAGCTATATGGTCCTGCTCTGGCAGCGGGCTTGGACTCCATCTCCAGAGGTCCCTTCCAACCCCTAACATCCTGGGATCCTTTATGCACTCTAAGTTAGGGGCCATCAAAGAAAAGCTAGCTAAGGCTGCCATCTGATTAATGCCTGGCTGCTGAGATGAGTTTCCCTTCCCCACCTCATCATTCTTGCCACTAAGCCAGCTTAACTCTTTGTGCCAAGGTACAGAAAGCTAGATCTGTAGAGAGATATGGCCAGAAGCTACCTCAAACAAGTAGGATATGTCACAGGTTAAACCAGAGTAAGGACAGGAACAAGGATCTGAAATTGCTTCTTCTGTCCTGTACACAGCAGCTTGGGACATCTGCTGAACTCCAGCCCGAAGTGCAGAGTCCCACACTGCAAATTCTGCCAACAGCAACATTGGTACAAGAGCATTTTACTTCTGTGTGCAGCCAACTGCTCATTTCCAGCCCCACTTCCTTAGAATCACAGAATCAACCAGGTAGGAAAACACCTCAGAGATCATCAAGGCCAACCTATTACCTAATACCTAACACCTCCTGACAACTAAACCGTGGCTCCCAGTGCCACATCCAAGCCTTCCTTGAACACCTCCAGTGATGGTGACTCCACCACCTCCCTGGGCAGCACATCCCAATGGGCAATCTCTCTTGCTGGGAAGAACTTTCTCCTCACCTCCAGCCTAAACCTCCCCTGGCACAGCTTGAGACTGTGTCCTCTTGTTCTAGTGCTGGTTGCCTGGAAGAAGAGACCAACCCCCACCTGGCTACAACCTCCCTTCAGGGAGTTGTAGACAGCAATAAGGTCTGCCCTGAGCCTCCTCTTCTCCAGGCTAAGCAACCCCAGCTCCCTCAGCCTCTCCTCGCAGGGCTGTGCTCCACACCCCTCCCCAGCTTTGTTGCCCTTCTCTGGACACATTCAAGTGTCTCAATGTCCTTCTTAAACTGAGGAGCCCAGAAGTGAACCTTCTAACAAACAGGTTACCTCTCAGACAGTCCCTGTGTCACTGTGCAGCATCTCTAAATGGGACCAGCAAAATGACCCAGGATAAAAAAAGGTTAAAAAATGACCAAAGCACATTCAAACCTGTTCAGTAAGCAAGCACTGAGAGGAGCATGGCCTGAAATGCAGGTCTGGCACCTGAAAACACTTTTGGGACTACTAGATCAGGGGATAAATTACTCAGTGTGGTTCAAGAACTGAAAACAGACTGTGGACATTATCTTAAAATTATGGACTAGTACTGTTGGGAAAGGACCTCTGAAAATCAAGGATTCCAGTCCCTGTGTCAAGGCAGGATCACCTAGGGCAGGTCACACAGGAACATATCCAGTATCTGAAGGGGGCTATAGGAGGGCTGGGGAGGGACTGCTCAGGATCTCAGGGAGTGATAGGACTAGGGGGAATGGAATGAAGCTGGAGGTGGGGAGATTCAGGTGGAAGGGGAGGAGGAAGTTCTTCCCCATGAGAGTGGTGAAGCCCTGGAATGGGTTGTCCAGGGAGGTGGTTGAGGCCCTGTCCCTGGAGGTGTTTAAGCCCAGGCTGGACGAGGCGCTGGCCAGGCTGATCTAGTGTGGGGTGTCCCTGCCTATGGCAGGGGGGTTGGAACTAGATGATCCTCCAGTTCAGGCTGGAGGTCAGGAGGAAGTTTTACAGAGAGAGAGTGATTGCCCATTGGAATGGACTGCCCAGGGAGGTGGGGGAGTCACCATCACTGGAGGTGTTCAGGAGGAGACTTGATGGGGTGCTTGGTGCCATGGGTTAGTTGATTAGGTGGTGTTGGATGATAGGTTGGACACCATGATCTTGAAGGTCTCTTCCAACCTGGTCTGGTCTATTCTATTCTATTCTATTCTATTCTATTCTATTCTATTCTTGTGGTCCTTTCCAACCCTGACTGATACTATGATACATCCAGATGAGCCTTGAAAGTCTCCAGAGAAGGAGACTCCACAACCTCTCTGGGCAGCCTGTTCCCCAAATGCGGGAAACTCGACTGCATAATTTGTGGTAGTGGGGGACTGCGTTCGCGCTATTTAGGGTTAGGGTTAGGGTTAGGGTTACCACAAATTACTATGATACATCCAGATGAGCCTTGAAAGTCTCCAGAGAAGGAGACTCCACAACCTCTCTGGGCAGCCTGTTCCAGAGCTCACTCCCCCTCAGAGTACAGAGGTTTCTCCTCACGTTGAGGTGGAACTTCTATCACACTATGATCCTATGAAGTGCTAATTTCCAAGAGAAACTGATGGACCTGCTTGACTGAACACTCTGCACAAAAGACAACATTAAGATCACGCCAAGAAAAAGTCAACCTTGTACAATTCTCTGAAACAACAAGGCCACACCTTGGAACATACCAGGCCTATAGACAGCTATTGCTTGGGTATAAAACAGCAGAGAATATGAAGGCTTTCAGCAAGACAGAAGAAAAGCAGCCTTAAACCTACCTGCTACATTCCATTTACACAGAGGACTTGATTGTTTTTTAAACTTAACCTGTCCAGTTCTGGGCTCCTCAGTTTAGGAGAGATGTTGAGATGCTGGAATGTGTCCAGAGAAGGGCAAGAAAGCTGGGGAGGGGTTTGGAGCACAGCCCTGTGAGGAGAGGCTGAGGGAGCTGGGGTTGCTTAGCCTGGAGAGGAGAAGACTCAGGGAAGACCTTCTTGCTCTCTCCAACTCCCTGAAGGGAGGTTGTAGCCAGGTGGGCGTTGGTCTCTTCTCCCAGGCAGCCAGCACCAGAACAAGAGGACACAGCCTCAGGCTGTGCCAGGGGAGGTTTACGCTGGAAGAAGTTCTTCATAGAAAGAGAGATTGGCCATTGGAATGTACTGCCCAGGGAGGTGGTGGAGTCACCATCCCTGGAGGTGTTAAGGAAGAGACTGGATGGGCTGCTTGGTGCCATGGTTCAGTTGATTAGATGGTGTTGGGTGATAGGTTGGACTCAATGATCTCAAATGTCTTTTCCAACCTGGTTAATTCTATTCTATTCTATTCTATTCTATTCTATTCTATTCTATTCTATTCTATTCTATTCTATTCTATTCTATTCTATTCTATTCTATTCTATTCTATTCTATTCCATTCCATTCCATTCCATTCCATTCCATTCCATTCCATTCCATCTATTCTATCCTATCCTATCCTATTCTATTACTGATACTCTAGAAAACAAATTAATCTTGCCCTCAGTGGCATGTTGAACTACTGCATGTACAAAAGATTACCTGCCCCTGGACAGTTCTCTACTTGCAAGGTGATGATTTGCAAAGCAGAAAGCACTGCTGGTGACACCTCACCTCCTACCATGCTTTGATGTGCCCAAGGAGCCTTAAGAATGAGTTTAAATAAGCAACACAGTGAAATTCGAAGAACTTGGAGGTGTTCATTAAGTCCAGCTGTATTCTAGTGTGGTCCAAGAATACTAGTCATACCTTAACAATGTGCATGGGTTAGAGCTTTACAGACTTGTATAAAACACATCAGAAACACTCTGAAGCTGTACACCCTTGGTTGATGAACTTTTAATCTCCATAACAGGCCACAGCTAAAATTATGTATTCAGGGATACTGGAGGTATTTTGAAGTGTATCTTTTAAGATAAAACATGAACAAACATTTGCTGCATGTATTTGACAGTATCACTAAGGTTGGAAGAGACCTCGAGGATCATCGAGTCCAACCTGTCACCACAGACCTCAGGACTAGACCAAGTGCCACATCCAATCTCCTCTTGAACACCTCCAGGGATGGTGACTCCACCACCTCCCTGGGCAGCACATTCCAATGACCAATGACTCTCCCAGTGAAGAACTTCCTCCTCACCTCCAGCCTAAACTTCCCCTGGTGCAGCCTGAGACTGTGTCCTCTTGTTCTGGTGCTGGTTGCCTGGGAGAAGAGACCAAACCCCACCTGGCTACAACCACCTTTCAGGTAGTTGTAGAGGGCAATGAGGTCACCCCTGAACCTCCTCTTCTCCAGGCTAAGCAACCCCAGCTCCCTCAGCCTCTCCTCACAGGGCTGTGCTCAAGGCCTCTCCCCAGCCTTGTTGCCCTTCTCTGGACACCTTCAAGTGTCTCAATGTCCTTCTTAAACTGAGGGGCCCAGAACTGGACACAGGACTCAAGGTGTGGCCTAACCAAAGCAGAGTACAGGGCACAATGACTTCCCTGCTGCTGCTGGCCACACTGTTCCTGATGCAGGCCAGGATGCCATTGGCCCTCTTGGCCACCTGGGCACACTGCTGGCTCATGTTTAGGTGGCTGTCAATCAGCACCCCCAGGTCCCTCTCTGTTTGGCAGCTCTCCAGCCACTGACCCCAGCCTGTAGCTCTGCATGGGGTTGCCATGGCCAAAGTGCAGCCCCTGGCACTTGGACTTGTTGAATGCCATCCTATTGGATTCTGCCCATTAATTGCCCATTAATATTTAATTGCCCTGGAAGCTCCATTTATTGCAGCCTTACTCAGAATCTTTTCCTCAGTGCCACTCCACACTGAACCATGCACATTTGGGATCTTTCCAGCTTCATTTTTCTATGAAAGACATAGAGCCTTTGAGTCAGTCTGGTCAACAGATAACTGCAGCAGGCCAGCTAAGTAGTTTTCAATTGCTTTTAATACATCCAGGCTTAAAATTCTCAACAGTGCCAAATTTAGTGCAAATACTACAATCTCTAAAATTGCTGAGTGACAAAATAGCCTTTGCCCTTGTTTTAGAAGCCTCTTGCAAGCTTCTAAGATGCTCTGGCATCTCTGTTCTGTTTGCCTTGGTTGAATGTGAAGTGCATCTCTACATAGCAATTGTTCTACCTGTCCTTGCAAGGGATGTCAAAGGAAGGAGCCCACCTGAGGACTCTGCTAGGGTGTCAGGAGTGAGCTGTCAAGTGACAGAGATGCAAAGAAGGTGGTCTTCTGCTGTTGCCTCCCTAGCCCAGAGAGTGGTGGTGAATGGTGCCACAGCCAGCTGGCAGCCAGTCAGTAGTGAAGTCCCTCAGGGATCAGTGCTGGGCCCCATCCTCTTTAACATCTTCATTGATGATCTGGATGAGGGCATTAAGACCATCAGCAGTAAATTTGCTGATGACACCAAGCTGGGGGCAGGAGTTGATCTGCTGGAGGGTAGAGAGGCTCTGCAGAGGGACCTGGCCAGGCTGGACAGATGGGCAGAGTCCAAGGGCAGGAGATTGAACACATCCAAGTGCCAGGTTCTGCACATTGGCCACAACAACCCCAGGCAGTGCTACAGGCTGGGGTCAGAGTGGCTGAGAGCAGCCAGGCAGAGAGGGACCTGGGGGTGCTGGTTGATGGTAGGCTGAACATGAGCCTGCAGTGTGCCCAGGCAGCCAAGAGGGCCAATGGCATCCTGGCCTGCATCAGGAAGAGTGTGGCCAGCAGGAGCAGGGAGGTCATTCTGCCCCTGTACACTGCACTGGTTAGGCCACACCTCGAGTCCTGTGTCCAGTTTTGGGCCCCTCAGTTTAGGAAGGAAAACGAAGTCCCTACTTGTCATTACTGCAAAAAGAAGGGACATATTCAGAAAAGATGTAGACAAAAGGAGAAAGATGAGAAAATGTTTAAGGAAGATTAGGGGTGTCAGGGGCTGTATATTTTGGGGACAAGAACATCAAACGAGCCCTTGATAAAGTTACTAGTAGGTCCCCAGAAGGAGGAGGTGACATTTTTGGTAGATACAGGAGCAGAAAAATCGACTATACAGAAGATTCCTAAGGGGGTTGAGGAAGGAAAAAAAACAGCAACAGTAATTGGAGCTAAAGGGGAACCTTTTAAGGTGTCACTGCTTGAAAATATAGAAATAGAATCGGAAAAAAGGATTTGTCTAAATGATTTGTTAGTTGTTCCAGAGGCTGAATACAATCTCTTGGGAAGAGATTTAATCATAAAATTGAAATTGAATTTAGAGAGTCAAGAAGATGGTTTGAGTGTTCGATTATATAAGTTAACTGCAAAGGATGAAAAGGATATAAGTCCAGAAGTTTGGTATGAATATGGGAGTAGAGGAAAAATTGATATGGATCCAATTAAAATTCAAATAATAGACTCAAGTAATCCTATACGTATAAAGCAATATCCTATACCATTAGAAGGGAGAAAAGGTTTGAAACCTATTATAGATGAATTAATAAACAAAGGAACACTAGAACCCTGTATGTCTCCTCACAATACCCCAATCTTACCGATAAAGAAATCAGATGGAACTTACCGTTTAGTACAAGATTTAAGAGCGGTAAATCAGAGAACATTAACTAAATTTCCTGTAGTAACAAATCCATATACATTGTTGAGTCATTTGACCCCAGAATACACTTGGTATAGTGTAATAGATTTGAAAGACGCTTTTTGGGCTTGCCCCTTAGACAAGGACTCAAGGGATTTATTTGCCTTTCAGTGGGAAGATCCTGAAACAGGAAGAAAACAGCAGTTAAGGTGGACTGTGTTGCCTCAGGGGTTCACCGAATCACCAAATTTATTTGGACAGACTTTAGAAAAACTATTACAAGGTTGGGAAATTCCAGCAAATATTAAACTCCTGCAGTATGTGGATGATCTGTTGATAGCAGGAAGAGATGAGGAAGAAACTCGGTCAGCCACAATACAGCTGCTAAACTTTTTGGGGGAAAACGGGCTTAAGGTTTCAAAGTCAAAACTGCAGTTTGTAGAGCAGGAGGTGAAATATCTGGGACATTGGTTAAGTAAGGGTAAAAAGAGGTTGGACCCTGAAAGGGTGTCAGGAATATTAGCATTAAGGGCTCCTGAGTGTAAAAAAGAAATCAGGCAGCTGCTTGGACTTCTGGGGTACTGTCGATCATGGATAGAGGGATACAGCGAAAAGGTGAAATTCCTGTATGAGAAATTGACCCTTAGTAATATCAAGTGGAGTCCAGAGGATGATGAGCGACTGGATAACATAAAAAGAATGTTGATTGAAGCCCCTGTTTTAAATCTGCCTGACGTGGAGAAACCATTTGACCTTTTCGTAAGCACATCTAACCACACCGCATATGGAGTGTTAACCCAGGATTGGGCTGGAAGTAAGAAACCTGTAGGGTATTGTTCCAAGTTGTTAGATCCTGTAAGTAGGGGATGGCCAGCTTGTTTACAAGCCTTAGTGGCAACAGCATTATTAGTAGAAGAAGCACAGAAAATAACTTTTCATGCTCCTTTGAGAGTATACACTCCACATAACATAAGGGGGGTGCTGCAACAAAAGGCAGAAAAATGGCTAACAGATAGCAGAATTTTGAAATATGAGGCTATTTTAATGGAATCACCGGAACTTGAGCTTAGGACTACCAAGGCTCAGAATCCTTCACAGTTTCTGTTCGGAGAACCACCAGAAGACTTACAGCATGACTGTATCGAGATAATTGAGTTACAAACTAAAATAAGACCAGACTTAAAGGACTTTGAGTTGGATGACGGAGAGCGACTATTTATAGATGGGTCTTCCAGGATAGTGGAGGGAAAAAGAAAATCAGGATATGCCATCGTAGATGGAGAAATGAGGATAGTTGAATCAGGTCCTTTAAGTGCCAGCTGGTCAGCCCAAGCCTGTGAACTGTATGCTCTACTCCGAGCATTAGAGTTGTTAAAGAACAAATCAGGGACTATCTATACCGATTCTAAATATGCATATGGGGTAGTGCATACCTTTGGAAAACTTTGGGAGGAAAGAGGATTAATAAATACTCAGGGAAAGGGGCTTATACATCAGGAGTTAGTGGTAAAAGTCCTTAAAGCCTTAAGGGGTCCTAAAAATATTGCAGTGGTTCACATAAAGGGACATCAAAGGGGATTAGAATATCACATTCGTGGAAACAATGCTGCAGATAGTGAAGCAAGGAGTGCTGCCTTAAGGAATCAGGGAAGAGATCTGAAGATTTTACACTTAGAACAAGAAAACCCAGAAAAAGCTGAATTAAAGGTTTATCAAGAGGAAGAATTGAATAAAATAAAAGAAATGGGGGCCATACTGAAGGAGGGAAAGTGGAATCTTCCAGATGGAAAGGAAGTATTACCCAAAGCTTATGCTAGGGTAATTATGAATAGGTTGCATGCTCATACTCATTGGGGTTCTAAGGCCTTGGGAGAGGCCTTCCTTAAGCAGTATGCCTGCATTGGAGTATACGAGATAGCGAGACAAGTAACACAGGGGTGCTTGACATGTCAGAAGATAAACAGAAAAACATTCAGACAGGCAGCAATGGGAGGAAGGCAAGTGGCTGTAAGACCATTTGAAAAGATACAAGTAGATTTTACTGAATTACCTAAAATAGGGAGAATTAAGTATTTGTTAGTAATAATAGATCACCTCACCCGGTGGGTGGAGGCTTTCCCTACAGCAAGGGCTACAGCACAGACTGTAGCAAAAGTGTTATTAGAAGAAGTGATTCCAAGATATGGAATAATCCAAGTAATTGACTCAGATCAAGGGACACACTTTACTTCTAAGGTTGTGAAATTATTAATTAAGGTGCTCATGGACAAGCAGCTGAACAGGAGCCAGCAGTGTGCCCAGGGGGCCAAGAAAGCAAATGGCATCCTGGCTGGGCTCAGCAATGCTGTGTCCAGCAGGAGCAGGGAGGGGATTGTCCCCTGGGACTCAGCTCTAGGGAGGCCACACCTTGAGTGCTGTGTCCAGTTCTGAGCAGCTCAATACAAGAGATGTGGAGGTGCTGGAGCCAGGGCAGAGAAGGGCAACAAAGAGCCTGGAGAATAAATCTGATGAAGAACTGAAGGAGCTGGGGATGGCTAGTTTGGAGAAGAGGAGGCTGAGGGGAGACCTCTCTGCTATCTACAACTGCCTGAAAGGAGGTTGTGGAGAGGCTGCTGCTGGTCTCTTTTCACAGGTCATTAGTGATAGAACAAGAGGGAATGGCCACAAGCTGCCACTGGGTAGGTTTAGACTGGACACCAGGAAACATTTTTTGATGGCAAGAGTGGTCAGGGATTGGAATGTGCTGCCCAGGGAGGTGGCTGAGTCCCCAAGCCTGGATATGTTTAAAGATTGTTTGGCTGTAGTGCTTGGGGATATGGTTTAGGGGTGAACCTTGCAGAGTAGGGTCAGTGGTTGGACTTGGTGCTCCTGAGGGTGTTTTCAAACCTGAGTGTTTCTGTGACCACATACAGAAAGGTTCTTCATCCTTTCACGGTTAACATTGAGACATCTTTAATGGAGCTGTTTCAAGGTCAAGGAGTTTTCCAGTATGACCCAAGAGCTAATTCCAGCAGGACAAGCAACAAAACAAAACACTCCAATCCATTTCAAGGCACTGGCTGCTATCAAAACCACAAGCAGCACTCTGGTTCATCCCACAGACATGCCATTCTCCTTGGGAAAGGCCACCTAAACACCACAACATGTTATTACAACAGGCAAAGGGTGCAGAAATCTGGCAGGAGCTTGGAGTTCAATCCCTTTTTGCTTTTGCACAGTATTTAACACCATCTCAACACAGCAAGATTTTCCTTTCCCCCCATGACCCTCAGGCAACAAGAAATTATATCCTGCTAATACCTTAGGCCACAGCCCTCCAGGGGAGACAGACTACACCTTTTTGTCCATAATGTTCATAATGAACAAAAGGCCAAGGACTCAGCAACTGACTTCAGTTTACACAGAGATGAGAAAGAAATGAATCAGAAATTTAAAAGAATCATAGAATCAGAGAGTTGTCAGGGGTGGAAGGGACCTCAAGGATCAGCCAGTTCCAACCCCCCTGCCATGGGCAGGGACATCTCACACTGCAGCAGGTTGCTCACAGCCACATCCAGCCTGGCTGCAAACACCTCCAGGCAGGAGGCTTCCACCACCTCCCTGGGCAACCTGTGCCAGTCTCTCACCACCCTCATGGGGAACAACTTCTTGTTAACATCCAACCTGAACCTACCCATTTCTAGTTTCATTCCATCCCCCCCAGTCCTATCACTCCCTGACACCCTCAAAAGTCCCTCCCCAGCTTTCTTATAGCCCTCTTCAGATACTGGAAGGCCACAAGAAGATCTCCTCAGAGTCTTCTGCTCTGCAGACTGAACAGCCCCAACTTGCTCAGCCTGTCCACAGGGGAGAGGTGCTCCAGCTGTGATCTGCAGATCCTGGAGGTGTTCAGAAAAGCAAGGGAAAAAGAGCAACCAGTTTAGATAACTAAAGGATATATTGTGACAGGTACAGGTAGCCACCTGTCCTCTGATAACATTATTTCCTTACCCCCATAAGTGGGAGATTTCTCATTTTGACTTTTGCTGTTCCCTTCCTTATAAAACTTCCAGTGCTAGCAGCCTTTTTGTAAGTCAGAAATTGTAACTGAAGAACTGACTGTTAGCCACACATGACAGTTGTCTCCACGTGGCAGCTGACTGGTGTGACCATTCAGCCACTGCTGTATCACTGACTTCTCACTCTGGGGCTGGTTATTCTGGGATAAAATGGACTGTTGGAGAGCAAGTGTGGCAATTCCACTCTTCTCCAAAAGCAAAGCCACTATTAATCACACACTTTTCCTTGAAAGAGAGTCCCAAACCCCACACGTCATATATCATTTTAAAATGATATACCCATACAATGTCAATCCAATTGAAATTCATCTGCACTGCTCTAACTTTTATTAGTTTAAGGGTTTTTAATAACTTTCCAGAATGAAGACATGTTCTCATGGACTCGTGAGATTCAACAAGACCAAGTGCAGGGTCCTGCATCTGGACTGGGGCAATCCCAGGCACTGATAGAGGCTGGGCAGGGACTGGCTTGAGAGCAGCCCTGAAGAAAAGGACTTGAGGCTGCTGGTGGATGAGAAGTTCAACAAGAGCCAGCAGTGAGCACTTGCAGCCCAGAGAGCCAACCAGAGCCTGGGCTGAAGCAAGAGAAGCAGAGCCAGCAGGGTGAGGGAGGTGATTCTCCCCTTCTACTCTGCTCTGGTGAGACCCCACCTGGAGCACTGTGTCCAGTTCTGGAGCCCCTATTACAGGAAAGGTCTGAAGCGTGCTGGAGTGTGTCCGAAGGTGGGCCATGAGCATGATCAAAGGGCTGGAGCTCCTCTCCTATGGAGACAAACTGAGAGAGTTGGGGTTGTTCAGTCTGCAAAAGAAGGCTCTGAGGAGACCTTCTTGTGGCCTTCCAGTATCTGAAGGGGCCTACAAGAGAGCTGGGGAGGGACTTTTGAGGGTGCCAGGGAGTGATAGGACTGGGGGGGAATGGAGAAAAGCTAGAGGAAGAGAGATTTAGTTCTTCCCCATGAGGGTGGTGAGACATTGGAACAGGTTGCCCAGGGAGGTGTTGGAAGCCTCATCCCTGGAGGATTTTAAGGGCAGGCTGGATGTGGCTCTGGGCAACCTCATCTAGTGGAGGGTATCCCTAACCATGGCAGAGTGCTAGGAACTAAATGAGCCTTGAGGTCCCTTCCAATTCTGACGATTCTGTGACTTCCTGGTCAAAGGTGGTTTGTCTTCACAAACATTTCACAGCAGACCACAACCACCACCAAGAGGGATGTGGAGGTGCTGGAAGGTGTCCAGAGAAGGGCCACGAGGATGAGCAGAGGGCTGGAGCTGCTCTCCTGTGAGGACAGACTGAAGGAGCTGGGGCTGTTCAGTCTGCAGAAGAGAAGGCTCCCAGGTGACCTCATTGTGGCCTTCCAGTATCTGAAGGGGGCTACAGGAAGGCTGGGGAAGGACTTCTCAGGATCTCAGGGAGTGATAGGACTAGGGGGAATGGAATGAAGCTGGAGGTGGGGAGATTCAGGCTGGAGGGGAGGAGGAAGTTCTTCCCCATGAGAGTGGTGAAGCCCTGGAATGGGTTGTCCAGGAAGGTGGTTGAGGCCCCATCCCTGGAGGTGTTTAAGGCCAGGCTGGCTGAGGCTCTGGGCAGCCTGATCTAGTGTGGGGTGTCCCTGCCCATGGCAGGGGGGTTGGAACTAGATGATCCTTGTGGTCCCTTCCAACCCTGACTGATACTATGATAGATTGACTTTGCCTCCCTGTTATACAGGACAGCCTGAAAGATCTATAGTGTAAGCAGACAAAAAGGGTCAAGGAAACAGGGTTTGCATGGTTTCAAAGGCTGTGCAGAGTCCTATGGGCACAGGCTCATTGTCAAACTTTTTCCCCAACAACGAGCAGCAGCAGCAGAGGAGCAGAACCACTCCAGGCCTTCCTGAGGGTGCAATTACAGAAGAGCAAGAAGACAACCTGTCCAACATTCGTTAACTTCAAGCCTATTCATCCAAATAAAAGCAATCAACCCCATGGCTGTATCCATTTTCAGGCAAGGAATCAGGTTCTTAACTATGAATTAAATAATTCAGTAGCACACTTGACAATTTGTCGTTCTGTTACCCCCCATAAGGAATAGGGAAAGGACACAATCTGAACGCTGAGCTACCTGGAAGTCATCACCTACCTGTAACTTTACTACAACAAGACTTGAGCCCTGCCCTGAGGGGGTGGTATTAGGAGGTCAGAGGTGAGAGTTTGGGAAATCTCCCCGGACACGGATTGCTTCGCTTGCTTGACCTAGTTAAAATCAAAGGACTGCAGCTATCATTTTTATTGGGTTTTTTCCACGGCATGTATTAGTGTCAGGTCTCTTAGTACACTCTCATCAGTAGAAGGCAGGCGGCAACTTCTCGACGAGGACCTCCAGCACGGCCTCCCTCGGTCACCCATCCCCGGTGGCCGAGCGGGCGCCTCCCCGGCTCCGCTCCGCCCCGCACCTGGCAGGGGAGGGGGCCGCCCGCTTCTGCCAGCACCGCAAGCGCTCCCCGAGCAGAGAAGGGCTCCGGCTTCAAGCGACAAAGAGAAGGATGGGAAAGAAAACACACCACAAAACCCAAAACAACCACAACACCGCGTCCGGCCGCTGAAGGGCTGCCTAAGTTTCTCTCCCTTCGGGAACGCAGTCTCACAACCGGTCCCCTCCGGCGGCTCCCTCCGAAGAGGCTGCCCGCACGGAGATAACAAAACCCAGCTGGAGCGCGGCGGGGCCTGGCCGTGGCCCCTCAGCCCCACCACGGCCTCCTGGGCCCAGCGGGGGGCGGCGGGGGCCGCGCTGGGTCCCTCCCTCCGGAGGCGCCTCCCGCCCCGGCGGCCGCCCCCGCCCCCGGGGGCCCTGCCCGGATGGGCGCCGGAGTTGGTACATACGGGTCTGCCGCGGGAGGCGAGGAGAAGGGTGTAGTTTGTTTTAAACATGGCTTGCCTCTCCCCTCCTCCTTCTACCTCGGAGCCATCACCCGGGCACGGCTGGAGGCGGCGGCGGCGGCGCCGGGGGGCCCGGCCGCCCTGGGCGGGGGCTGCCTCTTCCCCGCCGCTCCTCTCCGCTCCCCGCCGCGCTGGCGGCGGCGGCGCCGCCGGAGTTTGCGAGCAGGAAACTCCTCCCGCCGGGGGCCAGGGACGAAGCCGCAGCTGCTGCAGCGCTTCTCCCCGGTGGCGGAGGCAGGAGGAGGAGAAGGCAGCGGAGGATCGGGACGGGAGTTGTGATAGCGACTTCGGCCCCCGGGGACGGGGCTGACACGGCCCCGCGAGGCGCTGGGAAAGTAAACAGGGGGCGGCGGCGCGGGGAGGGGTGGAGGGAGCTTGCAACAGGCAGCAAAATACCGGGGCTCGGGAGCAATCCGCCAGCTCCGGAGCGCAGTGGTGGCAGGGGAGCAGCGGGTGCTCCCGCCCCTAACGCGGATTTCCCCGCACCGGCCGTCGCTCGGCCCTCCACAAACCCTGCCCCGGGGGAAGCGCGGAGGCAGGACCGACAGCACGCCCGGGCGCCTCACCTTTCTCTTCGGCATAATGTCCCTGCTCCGGGCCGCGAAAGTAAAACGACGAAAGAAGCTCCGGCAGAACGCGCGGATCCGCACGGCGGTAGCAGTGGCGGCGGCGACAGCAGCAGCAGCGGCGGCGACGACACCGGCGTCGCTGATGCCCGCAGCTGTGCCCGCGCCCGGTGCCCGCCGCCCCCGGCGCCCCGGCAGCCCCCACCGCCAGCGCCCGCCTCGCCGACGGGGCGGGCAGAGCGGGGCAGCCCGGGCTGCTGATTGGCTCCCCACTTGCGTGGCGCCCCCCTCTCCGGCGGGCGCAGGCTAATCACGGGCGGCCCGCGCGGGTCAGAGGCCGGGCGCGCGGGGCGAGGCGCGGCGGGCGCGCGCGGGGAGCTTCGGGGCCGGCGGCGGCCCCGGGGCCCTGCCGGGGAGCGGGGACAGGGCCGAGGCCGAGCGGCCCCCGGAGCGGAGCCTGCCTGCGGCCTGCCAGCCGCCCGCCAGGTAGCGCGTCCCGCACCCGCCGAGCCGCTGCCTTGACGCTCGCGAAGGTGGAGCGGAGGTCCGGGCGCATCGAGCAAGTTGCGTGCGGCGAGCAGCATCCGCTCCAAACAGCCCCTCCGGTGCTCATTATGCAGCCCGATTACCCCAACCTGGTCAAATGTACCTTCCAGTTTTCCCTTCTACGCTGGAATCCGCAGCAGTCTTTCCCCCACCGCGACCGCTCTCCCTGCTCAGACCCCGGGGCTCATTTTGCCGTGTAAAGCTGAACCTGCCCTGAACCAACCTAAGGAAGCTGATTTTCCAAGTCTCCCTTTTCACAGCCCCTCCTAAACTGCTAACCAGGGCTGCCGAGAGAACCACTCCATTACAAGGTGGTGCCATCAGTCCTTCAGTAAAGTTGAGATGCAAACAAATGTATTTCCTTCACAAATCCTAGTTTCAAGCTGACAAGTCAACCATTTTGCCTTTAGCCTTCATTACATGACCCCGCTGGAGCACCTGCAGAGGAGAAGCACAGAATTGGCAGGGCTGGAAGGGACCTCAAGGTCCAGCCAGTTCCAGCCCCCCTGCCATGGGCAGGGACACCTCACGCTAGATCAGGTTGCTCACAGCCACATCCAGCCTGGCTTTAGGAGAGGAAGAGCTGAAACTAGAGATTTGTCTGGGTTGGCCACCTGCCTTTAAGCCAAGGGCTCAGCAGTTAGGATGTGACAGCCCTAAGCCTGGTTTTCCTCCTTGACTGAGGATATTTGAAGTCCTACCTCTTGTTCTCCCATAACATTGATTTGACAACAAACTACAGCGTATCTGGAGTGGAGAGCTTGTATTCTCCTCCTGACATTGTCTCAACAGCTTTGTTGAATTCATGTAAAGATGTTTAATTAATACAAATTCAACAAATATTTTTGTGGTAATAATTCACCACAGCAGCAACCCCAGATGGGTTTTGCTCTCAGTTAAGTGTGCAAGCCACCAAAATGGGAAGTTGCTTGCTGGGGAGGGACTTTTGAGGGTGTCAGGGAGTGATAGGACTAGGAGGAATGGAACAAAACTAGAAATGGGTAGATTCAGATTGGATGTGAGGAAGAAGTTCTTCCCCATGAGAGTGGTGAGAGACTGGCACAGGTTGCCCAGGGAGATGATGGAAGCCTCATGCCTGGAGGCTTTTGAGGCCAGGCTGGATGTGGCTGTGAGCAACCTGCTGTAGTGTGAGGTGTCCCTGCCCATGGCAGGGGGGTTGAAACTGAATGGAACTGGAGGGACTGCTCAGGATCTCAGGTAGTGATAGGACTAGGGGGAATGGAATGGAGCTGGAGGTGGGGAGATTCAGGCTGGAGGGGAGGAGGAAGTTCATCCCCATGAGAGTGGTGAAGCCCTGGAATGGGTTGTCCAGGGAGGTGGTTGAGGCCCTGTCCCTGGAGGTGTTTAAGCCCAGGCTGGCTGAGGCTGTGGCCAGCCTGATCTAGTGTGGGGTGTCCCTGGCCATGGCAGGGGGGTTGGAACTAGATGATCCTTGTGGTCCCTTCCAACCCTGAATGATACTATGATACTATGAAAAGCAGGGGCAGGTACAGCAGGAGCTGCGTGCTGTTGGGGTTTTGATATCTTCAAGGATAGAGACTCCACAGCTTCAAGTGTTCCAGTGTCTGAGCACCCTCACAGTAAGTGTTGTCTTACATTCAGATGTAGTTCATGGCCTTAGCCTCTACTTCTGCCACTGAATACACCCTGGGTTCCGCTTCTTTACATCCTTCATCAGGTGTTTCTATACTTGGATAAGATCCCTCCAAACCTCCTCTTAGAATCATAGAATCAATAAGGTTGGAAAAGACCTCAGAGGTCATCAAGTCCAACCTGTCACCCAACACCTCCTGACTAACTAAACCATGGCTTCAGGTGCCACGTCCAATCTCCTTCAGACCCAGCTCCTTCAGCCTCACCTTGTGCATCAGATGTTTCATTCCCTTCACTATCTTCATGGACCTTTGCCACACTTTCTGGTATGTCTGTGTCTCTTTTATACTGGGTAATCCAGTGGACATGGCACTCCAGGTATGACCTAGCAAGGATGAACAGGAAAGAATCAACTCCCTTGAACTGTTGGCAACACTCTGTAATGCAACCCTGGACTCCACTGGCCACAAGGCTACAAAACTGCTTCTGTCTGACTTGTTTAACAACTGGACTCCAAGGACTTTTTCTGGCAAGCTGCTTTCTAGTTCATCAGCCCCTAGTGTCTACTGGTGCATGGAGATGTTCCTCCCCAGGGGCAGAACTTGGAATTTCTTTCATCATTTCTTCAGCTGTCAAGGTGGCAGCAGACCCATTTGGTGTAGCAGCCATTGATCCCAGCTTTGTATCTTCTACAAGCCTCCTGAAAGAACACTGTTGTATCACCCAGGTCAGAAAGCATAGAATCACAGAAGGGACCTCCAAAGGCCATCCAGTCCAAGCCCTTCTGCAGTCAGCAGGGTCGTCCTCAATTAGATCAGGTTGCCCTGAGTGCTGTCAAGCCCCACTCTGAATATCTCCAGGGATAAGGCTCCAACCAGCTCCCTGGGCAACCTGTTCCTGTGTTCCGCTACCCTCATAGTGAAGAGCTTGTTCCCAACATCCAATCTCAATCTGCTCTTCTCTAGTTTGAAGCCAATGCCCCTTGTCCTGTCCCTGCAGGCCTTTGCAAACAGTCTCTCTCCATCTTTCTTGTAGAAGATGGAGTATGTTCAAAGAAGGGCCACAAGGATGTTCAGAGGGCTGGAGCACAGACTCAGAGAGTTGGGGCTGTTCCATCGGGAGAAGGAAGGCTCTGAGGAGACCTAATTGTCAGAGAACCAAACCCAGATAAAATAATGAAAACAGAGAAGCCTTTAAGAATGTAATTCTAGAGGGCTTGCTGTGCAAATAAACCAACTCTTTTCAGATATCAAAGATTGCTGTGAGGAAAATCTTACCAGTTGGCTACTTCCAATGTTCACTGTGACATAAGGAGAAATAAAAAAGTAAAGACTGCAGGGAAAAAATAACAAAAATAACGATCATAAAAATAATAAAGATTGTAGGAAAAATAATTTAAAAGTAATAAAACCAATAAAGACTGCAGGAAAAAATAAAGACTTGGGGGTGCTGGGGGGAGGAGAAGCTCACCAGGAGCTCTCAGTGTGCACTTGCAGCCCACAAAGCCAATCAGATCCTGGGCTGCATCAGGAGAAGTGTGGCCAGCAGGGCAAGGGAGGTGATTCTCCCCCTCTGCTCAGCTCTGGGGAGACCCCACCTGGAGTACTGCCTCCAGTTCTGGAGCCCCTATGACAAGAGGGATCCGGAGGTGCTGGAAGGTGTCCAGAGAAGGGCCACGAGGATGAGCAGAGGGCTGGAGCTGCTCTGCTATGAGGACAGACTGAAGGAGTTGGGAGAAGAGAAGGCTCCCAGGTGACCTCATTGTGGCCTTCTAGTATCTGAAGGGGGCTACAGGAAGGCTGGGGAGGGACTGCTCAGGATCTCAGGTAGTGATAGGACTAAGGGGAATGGAATGAAGCTGGAGGTGGGGAGATTCAGGCTGGAGGTGAGGAGGAAGTTCTTCCCCATGAGAGTGGTGAAGCCCTGGAATGGGTTGTCCAGGGAGGTGGTTGAGGCCCTGTCCCTGGAGGTGTTTAAGCCCAGGCTGGCTGAGGCTCTGGCCAGGCTGATGTAGTGTGGGGTGTCCCTGCCCATGGCAGTGGGGTTGGAACTAGCTGATCCTTGTGGTCCCTTCCAACCCTGACTAATACTATGATACTATGATACTAAAATTAATAAAGACTGCAGGGAAAAAATAATTAAAAAATGATACAAATAGTAAAGGCTGCAGGAAGAAATAATAATAAAAACAATGGCTTCAGGGAAAAAAAGAAGAAAAAATAATAATAAAATTAATGAAGATTGCAAGAAAAAGATAAACAATAAAGAGTGCAATAAACCTAATTAATAACAATAAAAATAATAAAGACTGAAGGAAAAAGACAATTTAAAAAGAATAAAAATAGTAAAGACTGCAAAAAAATTAATAAAGAATGAAGGGAAAATAATAATAATAAAAATAATGACTGCAGGACACTACCATAAAAAATAATAAAAATAATAAAGACTGCAGGAAAATAATTGATAAAGAATGCAGGAAAAAATAATTTAAAACTAAAGACTGCAAAAAGAAAAATAGAGACTACAGGAAAAAATAATTAAGAAGAATAAAAAGAATGACTGCAGGAGAAAAATAAAAAATAACAATGAAAACTGCAGGAAAAAAATAAAACAATAAAGAATGCAGGAAAAAATAATTCAAAAATAAAGACTGAAAAAAAAAAGTCTGAAGCGAAAATAAGAAAAATAATAATAAAGACCAATGTCCAATGGGATGGCACTCAACAAGTCCAAGTGCCAGGGGCTGCACTTTGGCCACAGCAACCCCATGCAGAGCTACAGGCTGGGGTCAGAGTGGCTGAGAGCTGCCAAACAGAGAGGGACCTGGGGGTGCTGATTGACAGCTGCCTAAACATGAGCCAGCAGTGTGCCCAGGGGGCCAAGAAGGCCAAGGGCATCCTGGCCTGCATTAGGAATAGTGTGGCCAGCAGGAGCAGGGAAGTCATTGTGCCCCTGTACTCTGCTTTGGTTAGGCTGCACCTTGAGTCCTGTGTCCAGTTCTGGGCTCCTCCGTTTAAGAAGGACATTGAGACACTTGAAGGTGTCCAGAGAAGGGCAACAAGGCTGGGGAGAGGCCTTGAGCACAGCCCTGTGGGGAGAGGCCTTGAGCACAGCCCTGTGAGGAGAGGCTGAGGGAGCTGGGATTGTTTAGCCTGGAGAAGAGGAGGCTCAGGGGTGACCTCATTGCCCTCTACAACTACCTGAAAGGTGGTTGTAGCCAGGAAGGGGTTGGTCTCTTCTCCCAGGCAACCAGCGCCAGAACAAGAGGACACAGTCTCAGGCTGTGTCAGGGGAAGTTTAGGCTCAAAGTGAGGAGAAATTTCTTCACCGAGCGAGTCATTCGTCATTGGGATGTGCTGCCCAGGGAGGTGGTGGATTCACCATCCCTGGAGGTGTTCAAGAGGGGATTGGATGTGGCACTTGGTGCCATGGTCTAGTCATGAGGTCTGTGGTGACAGGTTGGACTCGATGATCTTTGAGGTCTCTTCCAACCTTGGCAATACTGTGACACTGTGATACTGTGACACTGTGATACTGTGACTGCAGGGAAACTAATAAAAAATATAAGAAAAATAATAAAGACTGCAGGAAAAAAAATAATTAATAATAAAAATAATGACTGCAGGGGAAAAAAAAGTAAAAATAATCAAAAGATTGCAGGAAAAATAATAAAAAATAAAGACTGCAGAAATTAAATAATAATAATAATAAAAATAATAAAGACTGCAGGAAAAAATAATGTAAACAATAAAAATAATAAAGACTGCAGAAAAATAGTTAATGATAAAAATAATTAAAACTGCAGGAAAAAAATTTAAAATAATAAAACCAGTAAAGGCTGCAGAAAAAAAAAAAAAAAAGAATAAAAATATTGAAGACTGCAGGAAAAAGAATTTTAAAATACAAATAATAATGACTGCAGGAGAAAAAAATTAATAAAGATTATGAAAATACTAATGACTGCAGGACAAAAGAATAAAAAAATAATAAAGACTGCAGGAAAAGAGCTAATAATAATAAAAATAATAATGACTGCAGGGAAAAAATAATCACAGTATCACAGTATCACTTAGGTTGGAAAGGACCTCGAGGATCATCAAGTCCAACCTATCAACACAGACCCCATGACTAGACCATGGCACCAAGTGCCACATCCAATCCCCTCTTGAACACCTCCAGGGTCGATGACTCCACCACCTCCCTGGGCAACCTGTTCCAATGACGAATGACTCGCTCGGTGAAGAACTTCCTCCTGACCTCGAGTCTAAACCTCCCCTGGCGCAGCTTGAGACTGTGTCTCCTTGTTCTGGTGCTGGTTGCCTGGGAGAAGAGGCCAACTCCTTCCTGGCTACAACCACCCTTCAGGTAGTTGTAGAGGGCAATGAGGTCACCCCTGAGCCTCCTCTTCTCCAGGCTAAACAATCCCAGCTCCCTCAGCCTCTCCTCATAGGGCTTGTGTTCAAGGCCTCTCACCAGCCTTGTTGCCCTTACTGTAGGAAAAAATAATAGCAAGTCAGAGTTCCATGTGACTAACAAGTCTGTTAAGTCTTGCTGCAGTAGGACTGTAGTAACCCTCACCCTGGAGAGGCAACTGCATAGTGAAGTTGAATGAGAAGCACACCACATGGCTACTCAGCTCACTGTCAGGGTAAGGCAGCCACCTGCCATTGGAGGAATCTAGGTCTCTTACAACCTGGTCTATTCCATTCCATTCCATTCCATTCCATTCCATTCCATTCCATTCCATTCCATTCCATTCCATTCCATTCCATTCCATCCCATCCCATTCCATTCCATCCCATCCCATTCCATTCCATCCCATCCCATTCCATTCCATTCCATTCCATTCCATCCCATCCCATTCCAGCTTTCTGACTCTGTTACACAATTCCATGAGGCAACTTCTGACCTATTTATACAACCACAATGGAGAGGGACCTGGGAGTGCTAATTGACAGCTGCCTAAACATGAGCCAGCAGTGTGCCCAGGTGGCCAAGAGGGCCAATGGCATCCTGGCCTGCATTAGGAATAGTGTGGCCAGCAGGAGCAGGGAGGTCATTGTGCCCCTGGACTCTGCTTTGGTTAGGCCACACCTTGAGTCCTGTGTTCAGTTCTGGGCCCCTCAATTTAAGAAGGACATTGAAACACTTGAAGGTGTCCAGAGAAGGGCAACAAGGCTGGGGAGAGGCCTTGAGCACAGCCCTGTGAGGAGAGGCTGAGGGAGCTGGGATTGCTTAGCCTGGAGAAGAGGAGGCTCAGGGGAGACCTCATTGCCCTCTACAGCTACCTGAAGGGTGCTTGTAGCCAGGAAGGGGTTGGTCTCTTCTGCCAGGCAACCAGCACCAGAACAAGAGGACACAGTCTCAAGCTGCACCAAGGGAAGTTTAGTCTCGAGGTGAGGAGAAAGTTCTTCACTGAGAGAGTCATTCATCATTGGGATGTGCTGCCCAGGGAGGTGGTGGAGTCGCCATCCCTGGAGGTGTTCAAGAGGGGATTGGATGTGGCACTTGGTGCCATGGTCTAGTCATGAGGTCTGTGGTGACAGGTTGGACTCGATGATCCTCGAGGTCTCTTCCAACCTTGGTGACACTGTGATACTGTGATACTGTGATTGTTTTGAGTGACTTGCTGAAATGAGACAAACACCTTTCACCTGTCTGAGGTTCAGTAGCACCTCCAGTTTGATGCCTTCTAAGTGCTAACATAGATGCTAAATTACTATAAACAACAACATCCTTACAATCATTTTTCCTCTCCCCTTGTCTCAACTTCTCTCTAATCTCCTTGTATACAACAGCTGGACCAAGAGGCCACCACCTTTTCAGCTATGGTATTAAAAGTATCTTGAATTACTCTACCCAGCCAAGGGAAGAGCCTTTCTGACTTCAGTTAGTCAAGAATTCTGGAGAAGTGATTCTATCAGCTTCAACTTTCCCCTGAGTCATTCTGCTTGCAGCAGCTCTGTCTTCAGAACTCTGTCCCTAGTTCTATGCCAGTCCTTTCTAAAAGCACCCAGACATACCTGGCAGTATTCAATCACACTTCCAGAGCAATGCTAACATTTGTTTGCTGAATACAGGAGACATAGCTTGAATATGCTGCTTTCCACAGTTACTCTTAGCATGCCTAAACTCTTCTAGAATGAAGTAGCTAACAAATGAGAAGAGAGAAGCAGCACCCTAAAGCACTTTCTGCATTGTGGTACAAGCTGGCAAAGATCTGATTTCTCTTCAGAAGGCTTTACCAGAGGTCTTCCATGTTGCTCCACCTACCAGTAGATGAGGTGGATCTGGAGATTCCTCCCAGGTCTGTCAATAAACCAGTTGATGTGGCCACACACTAGTTCACTTCTTATCAAAGGAGTTGGGTTAGAAGTATCAGTCTGTAGAAGTATTCAGTTAGTCAAACCATGTAACAGACCTGAGTGAGAGCAACCACAGATACAGTGTGGGCTCTGGGCAAATGCTAACCTCCAGTTAATGGGGCAGGGCAGCTACAGATGATGTAACTAGGGACAGTAGATTTCATTTAGCTGCTGCTAGAGCAGCCTAATTGCAGTTGTCCCACCTTCTAGCCTTCAGGCAGCTAACTGTGGTGAGGCAGCTTTGCTAGGTGAAAGGACCTCTCCACCCCCTTGGCCATAAAAATCCTCTGACAGCTGCTGCCCTCAGTCCTGTTGGCTCAGTCTTTCAAATAGTCACTCTCTGGTTTGGTTTGGGCAAACCAGAATGGACCTGCAAAGATCTGTCATTAAAAATGAGTGGGCCTGGCTCATTTCAACACAGCTTGGGGAGCAACCAGACAAGTTACACTGGCACAAGCTGGGAGGTGGAAATCTATGGGTGGGAATGGTAATGAGCAGCTCAGGGTGCCCCAAGTGTTCTTCTTTCAGCCTGGTGACAGCCAGAACTAGCCATGTGAACACAGAAAAACAGCTGCCCTGACCATCCTCTTGGATTGATGCAGAGAGTTGGGCAGCTATAAGAGGTATTTCATCCTGCTAAGTTTCTCAATCATAGAATTGTCAGGGTTGGAAGGCACCTCAAGGATCAGCCAGTTCCAACCCCGCTGCCATGGGGGGGGGGCAGGTTACTCACAGCCACATCCAGCCTGGCTGCAAAAATCTCCAGGCATGAGGCTTCCACCACCTCCCTGGGCAACCTATGCCAGGCTCTCACCACCCTCATGGGGAACAACTTCTTCCTGACATCCAATCTGAATCTACCCATTTCTAGTTTTGTTCCATTACCTCCAGTCCTATCACTACCTGACACCTTCAAAAGTCCCTCCCCCCATTTCAGATACTGGAAGGCCACAATTAGGTCTCCTTGGAGCCTTCTCTTCTCCAGATTGAACAACCCCAACACACTCAGTCTCTCCTTGTAGCAGAGGTACTGCAGCCCTCTGCTCATCCTTGTGGCCCTTCTCTGGACATGCTCTATCACCTCCAGATCCTTCCTGTAATAGGAGCTCCAGAACTGGATGCAGTACTCCAGGTGGGGTCTCACCAGAGTGGAATAGAGAGGGACAGTCACCTCCCTCGACCTGCTGGCTATGCTTCTCTTGATGTAGCCCAGGGTGTGATTTGCTTTCTGGGCTGCAACCAACCTCTAAATCTGCAAAACCCACATAAGCATTGGGAGGAGATTGATAAATGCATGTGAATATTTTCCTGAGTAGCATTCCCATCACTGTCATGCTTCTCTGAAATACTGACTGACAAAACCTGGAGTTTCCTTTACACTTTAAAATGAATTTTAGTTTAAAGGAACATCTAGGTAACTGGAAAAGTTTTTAGAATCATAGTATCATAGTATCAGTCAGGGTTGGAAGGGACCACAAGGATCATCTAGTTCCAACCCCCCTGCCATGGGCAGGGACACCCCACACTAGATCAGCCTGGCCAGAGCCTCAGCCAGCCTGGCCTTAAATACCTCCAGGGACAGGGCCTCAACCACCTCCCTGGACAACCCATTCCAGGGCTTCACCACTCTCATGGGGAAGAACTTCCTCCTCACCTCCAGCCTGAATCTCCCCACCTCCAGCTTCATTCCATTGCCCCTACTCCTATCACTCCCTGAGATCCTGAGCAGTCCCTCCCCAGCCTTCCTGTAGCCCCCTTCAGATACTGGAAGGCCACAATGAGGTCACCTGGGAGCCTTCTCTTCTGCAGACTGAACAGCCCCAACTCCTTCAGTCTGTCCTCATAGGAGAGGTGCTCCAGCCCTCTGCTCATCCTCGTGGCCCTTCTCTGGACACCTTCCAGCACCTCCAGATCCCTCTTGTCATAGGGGCTCCAGAACTGGAGGCAGTACTCCAGGTGGGGTCTCCCCAGAGCTGAGCAGAGGGGGAGGATCACCTCCCTTGCCCTGCTGGCCACACTTCTCCTGATGCAGCCCAGGATCTGATTGGCTTTGTGGGCTGCAAGTGCACACTGAGAGCTCCTGGTGAGCTTCTCCTCCCCCAGCACCCCCAAGTCTCTCTCCTCAGGGCTGCTTTCCAGCCAGTCCCTGCCCAGCCTGGATTTGTGCCTGGGATTGCCTTGACCCAGATGCAGGACCCTGCACTTTTGTTACATACAACCTGAAAAGGAGCAAAACACAACCCCATCCAAACTAGTGACTTACTCCTGTTTTACCAGCATTATCCCTGCTGTCAATAGTCAGTACGAATTTAACTGGAGGGAGTGTTAAAAGGGCTTCATTGGGTCACCTAAAGTTTAATAGCTGTTTAAAGATTTTTCTCATCCTGCTGAAGGTATGTTTATTTACTGGTGTAAAAGGAAAGGGGGGTTTTTGGTGCAGGCCAGTCAGCCTGACCTCAGTGCCAGGGAAAGTGATGGAGCAGATTACCCTGGTGGCAATAACTGCGCACCTGAAGGATGGCCAAGGGCTCGGGTTCAGCCAACATGGATTTAGGAAGGGCAGGTCCTGCCTCTCCAACCTGGTCTCCACCATCCCTGGAGGTGTTCAAGAGGGGATTGGATGTGGCACTTGAAGCCATGGTCTACTCATGAGGTCTGTGGAGACAGGTTGGATGATCTTTGAGGTTCCTTCCAACCTTAGTGATACTGTGATGCTGTTCATCATAGTTGAAAACGCAGTGAGTCCACCTTGAATAATCATAGAAGTCTTTGGGTTGGAAGAGACCTCTAAACATCATCTAGCCCAACCCTATCTGCAGTCAACAGGGACACCCTCAACTAGATCAAGCTGCCCAGAGCCCTGTCCAGCCTCACCTTGAATATCTCCAAGCATGAAGCCCCAATGACCTCCCTGAGCAACCTCTTCCAGTGTTCCACCAAGCTCATGGTAAAGAGCTTGTTCCTAACATCCAATCTAAATCTACTTTTCTCCAGTTTGTAGCCATTGCCCCTTGTCCTGTCACTTCAGGCCTTTGTAAACACTCTCTCTCCATCCTTGTAGGCCTCCTTTAGGTACTGAAATCATGACACATTGCTTCTTGAACCTTCCTTGAGTCCTGTGTCCAGTTCTAGGCCCCTCAGTTTAGGAAGGACATTGAGACACTTGAATGTGTCCAGAGAAGAGCAAAAGGGGGCCTACAGAAAGGCTGGGGAAGGACTTCTCAGGATCTCAGGTAGTGATAGGACTAGGGGGAATGGAATGAAGCTGGAGGTGGGGAGATTCAGGCTGGAGGTGAGGAGGAAGTTCTTCCCCATGAGAGTGGTGAAGCCCTGGAATGGGTTGTCCAGGGAGGTGGTTGGGGCCCTGTCCCTGGAGGTGTTTAAGGCCAGGCTGGCTGAGGCTCTGGCCAGGCTGATCTAGTGTGGGGTGTCCCTGGCCATGGCAGGGGGGTTGGAACTAGATGATCCTGGTGGTCCCTTCCAACCCTGAATGATACTATGATACTATGATACTATGAAAAAGGCTGGGGAGAGGCCTTGAGCACAGCCCTGTGAAGAGAGGCTGAGGGAGCTGGGGTTGTTTAGCCTGGAGAAGAGGAGGCTCAGGGGTGACCTGAGAGCTGAAAGGTGGTTGTAGCCAGGAAGGGGTTGGTCTCTTCTCTCTAGCAACCAGCACCAGAACAAGGGGACACAGTCTCAAGCTGCACCAAGGGAAGTTTAGGCTCGAAGTGAGGAGAAAGTTCTTCACTGAGAGAGTCACTTGTCATTGGAATGTGCTGCCCAGGGAGGTGGTGGAGTCCCCATCCCTGGAGGTGTTCAAGAGGGGATTGGATGTGGCACTTCGTGCCGTGGTCTAGTCATGAGGTCTGTGGTGACAGGTTGGACTCGATGATCTTTGAGGTCTCTTCCAACCTTGGTGACACTGTGAGACTGTGATAGAACAGAGGAACCATCATATTTTTGAGCTTGTCATTTAATGACACTTTGAACAGCTCAAGTCAATGCTCTTAAAGTTCTGTTGAAATTCTGGACCAGCTAAACCAAACAAGCACTTGCTCTGCATCCCCTCTTTCTAGCTCTCTTCAGTCTTTGCTTGAAGCTCCTCTGCAGTCATTTCTTCTGCCTCAAGCTGGAAAGGCAGCAAGCATGCAGGAAAACAAACTGTTGTTGCAGAGGTCTGCCACAGAGCTCCTGAGATTACACCAATGAAATTGCTCTTGTCTCACCTTTACAGTGAAGCTGCATCCACTGCAGGGTAAGAGTCTGCTATTAGCTGCTAAATATGAATCAGTCCTCTGAAAGCTGGCACTAGGGATGTAGAAGTTGGCTCATTACCTATTTTGTAGCAAGGAAGTAATGTAAATATATATTAATTAAGCCTTTCTGTCTTCCTTGCAGATGTTTTCCTGTGTTTGTCCCTTTTTGTCTATAGTTCATGATAAATATGTCCAGAAATAATTGATTGCCCTCACAGGAGAAACAAGGAAGTGCAATGGGAAACCTTGTCAAATAAGGCCTTTCAATAGCCAGAGTCAATGAAATGGGAAATCCTAAATCAACTGCTGAATAATGTAGTAAGTAAACATATTACCCAGTAAGTAAACCTGTTAACCAGCCACAAAGTCATAAATTGTGGTTGTTGATATATCAAAGGCTACTCACAGCAGTCAACAAAGGCATGAGGAGCAGTTAATGAAAGCCAGGAAATCAAGAGAGTTTATCCTTTCATAGACTTTATAAAGTGCAGCTTCTCAACACTGAAACAAAAACCCCACAAACCAAAACAGTTCCAGAGTGCTGTTGAAGAATCATCACTGAAAAGTGTGTTTTGTTCTCAATTAGACTCCAACATTTAGGGGATTTAGAGATGTTAACCCTCAAAGAATGCTTAATGTTCTAGGATGTTTGATGGAGTGGTTACTGGGAGAATGCTGAGAAGAGGAGGCTCAGGGGAGACCTCATTGCTCTCTACAACTACCTGAAAGGTGGTTGTAGCCAGGAAAGGGTTGGGCTCTTCTCTCTAGCAACCAGCACCAGAACAAGAGGACACAGTCTCAAGATGCACCAGGGGAAGTTTAGGCTGGAGGTGAGGAGAAAGTTCTTCACTGAGAGAGTCATTCATCACTGGAATGTGCTGCCCAGGGAGGTGGTGGAGTCACCATCCCTGGAGGAGTTCAAGAGGGGATTGGATGTGGCACTTGGAGCCATGGTCTAGTCCTGAGGTCTGTGGTGACAGGTTGGACTTGATGATCCTTGAGGTCTCTTCCAACCTTGGTGATGCTGTGAGACTGTGATCTTGAGCAACAAACAGAAAAATCATTTGTTGGGGAAATGTTGTAACTGTTTGAGAAAAACAACAAAGCCTGTCTAAGTGTGCAGGCATTCAAAAGAGGTGATTCTCCCCTCTACACCACTCTCAGGAGACTCCACCTGGAGTACTGTGTCCAGTTCTGGAGCCCCTATTACAGGAAGAATCTGGAGGTGCTGGAAGGTGTCCAGAGAAGGGCCACGAGGATGAGCAGAGGGCTGGAGCACCTCTCCTATGGAGATAAGACTGAGAGAGTTGGGGTAGTTCAGTCTGGAGAAGAGAAGGCTCCAAGGAGACCTAATTGTGGCCTTCCAGTATCTGAAGGGGGCTACAGGAAAGCTGGGGAGGGACTTTTGAGGGTGTCAGGGAGGGATAGGACTGGGGAGAATGGAGCAAAACTAGAAATGGGGAGATTGAGATTGGATGTGAGGAAGAAGTTGTTCCCCATGAGGGTGGTGAGAGCCTGGCACAGGTTGCCCAGGGAGGTGGTGGAAGCCTCCTGCCTGGAGGTGTTTGCAGCCAGGCTGGATGTGGCTGTGAGCAACCTGCTGTAGTGTGAGGTGTCCCTGCCCATGGCAGGGGGGTTGGAA
>NW_027142437.1:505465-582965 GCF_026170545.1 Melanerpes formicivorus | reverse complement strand
TCCCTCCAGGGTTTTGATGCTATAAAGCCTTAAGAGATGTCTGTGGTGTGCTCTAGTAGGTGAGGCAATCATCCCCCTGGGGATCAGGGTTGTATGTACAATTCATGGGACTTCTGGGATTCATTTTCTTTATCCTAATTGCCAACAGAAGGTGTGATGATTTTTTTTTTTCAGGGTTCACAGTATCATAGAATCATAGAACCAACCAGGTTGCAGAAGACATCAGAGATCATCAAGTCCAACCTATTAGCTAATGCCTAACACCTCATGACTAACTAAACCATGGCTCCAAGTGCCACATCCTATCCTTTTTTGAACACCTCCAGGGATGGTGACTCCACCACCTCCCTGGGCAGCACATTCCAATGACCAATCTCTCTTGCTGGAAAGAGCTTTCTCCTCACCTCCAGCCTAAATTTCCTCTGGCACAGCTTGAGACTGTGTCCTCTTGTTCTAGCACTGGGTGCCTGGGAGGAGACCAACCCCCACCTGGCTACAACCTCCCTTCAGGGAGTTGCAGACAGCAAGGTCTCCCCTGAGCCTCCTCTTCTCCAGGCTAAGCAACCCCAGCTCCCTCAGCCTCTCCTCACAGGGCTGTGCTCCAGACCCCTCCCCAGCTTTGTTGCCCTTCTCTGGACACTTTCCAGCAACTCAACATCTTTCTTAAACTGAGGAGCCCAGAACTGGACACAGGACTCAAGGTGTGGCCTAACCAGTGCTGAGTCCAGGGCAGAATGACCTCCCTGCTCCTGCTGGCCACACTGTTCCTGATACAGGAACACTGATGCAGGCCAGGATGCCATTGGCCTTCTTGGCCACCTGTGCACACTGCTGGCTCATGTTCAGCTGCTGTCAACCAGTACCCCCAGATCCCTTTGTGCCTGGCTGCTCTCCAGCCACTCCTACCCCAACCTGTAACTAGCTTTGAAAGAGATATTAAAGAGTCAACAGAAGGTGGTGAACTGAGCCTACATGTACTGATGAAGTGTACTTCTTCTCAAGCCCTGAGAGAAGGAATCAAAGGAGCTGAGGCACAGTATGCTAATGTACTCTGAAAGCTCTTCTACCTCCTGCTTTGTAAACTGCCTCAGTGTTTTGCTGCACTGGTTCCATGTCCCAGAGACATACAGAGGGATGTCTCTGAAGAGGAGAAGAGGTGAGGCTCTGCTATACTGAGTGCCATTTGTCTTTAAATCTTTCCTTAAATTACAGGTTCACAGGTGCAGCAGGCTGGAAGGGACCCTCAAAGGTCACCTTCTCCAAACCCCCTGCAGTCAGCAGGGACACTTCCAACTAGATCAGGCTGCCCAGGGTCACATCAAGTCTAATCTTGAATGTCTCCAGGGATGGGGCCTCAACCACATCCCTAGGAAAACTGTTCCAGTGTTTTACCACTCTCATTGCAAAGAACTTCCTCCTAATATCCAACCTAAATCTACCCTGCTCCAGTTTTAAACCACTGCTCATTGAGAAGTAACTCGATTTTGTATTTCTATATATAGTTAATTGTATACATCAATAAGGTGAGACCTTACCCTGGTGGGACCTCAATGGATATTGAGTCCAGTTTTGGGCTCCCCAGTTCAGGAGGAACAGGGATCTATTTGAGAGAGTCCAAAGGAGGGCTGCAAGGATGCTGAAGGGACTGCAGCACTGCCTGGTGAGGAGAGGCTGAGAGCCCTGGGGCTGCTTAGTCTGGAGAAGACTGAGAGGGGATTTAATAAATGTTTGTAAATATCTGAGGGCTGGGGGTCAGGAGGGAGGGGACAGGCTCTGCTCACTTGCACCCTGGGATAGGACAAAGGGCAATAGATATAAACTCCAGCACAGGAGGTTCCACCTCAACAGGAGGGAGAACTTCTTCACTGTGAGGGTCCCAGAGCCCTGGAACAGGCTTCCCAGAGGGGTTGTGGAGTCTCCTGCTTTGGAGACTTTCAAGCCCTGCCTGGATGTGTTCTTTTGTGAGCTGTGCTGGATTCTATGATCCTGCTCTAGCGGGGGGGTGAACTCAATGATCTCTGGAGGTCCCTTCCAGCCCCTAACATCCTGTGAGCCTGTGACACATATACAAAATATAACTTGTATATAAAACTGTAAGACAACAGACATGACCTCATCTGTCAGATTACTGCAATAGATGTTGCATATTTCATGCTATATTTTATATGCAGAACAAGATGTACATTAAAAGGTTATGTTGTTGAATTAAGCTTTCTCTGGAGTGTTTATCTTGGTCCTTAGATAAATAAAATAGATAGGGGCACAGCCTCAAACCCACCTCTGCAGCTTCACATACCTGCTGCTCATCTGCTTATTTGTTCCCTTTTACATATCTTGTCTAAAACTGTGTACACAGCTCAACCACCTCCCTGGGCAGCACATTCCAAGGCATGACCACTCTTGCTGAGAACATGTTTCCTAATGTCCAACCTAAACCTACCCAGTCACAGCTTGAGGCCATTTCCTCTTGTTCTATCACTAATCACCTGAGAAGAGACCAGCACCAACCTCTCCACAACCTCCTTTCAGGTAGTTGCAGACAGCAAAGAGGTCTCCCCTCAGCCTCCTCTTTTCCAAACTAACCATCCCCAGCTCCTTCAGTTGCTCTTCATCAGATTTGTTCTCCAGGCCCTTCCCCAGCTTTGGTGCCATCCTCTGCACTAGCTACAGCATAGATATGCTCTCCACTGCTGCCTAAAAGCATTGCCAGGTTTGACCATCACACTGTGAGACATGGAGAAGAGATGTGTATGAAGAATTAAGTCCTACCCATACCGAAACTAAAGGTTTCAACACCAAACCTGTCATTGAATGGCTTAGGCTCAAAAGTTTACAAACCAAGCTTCAGAATTATTATCATAGAATTATAGAATGGTCCAGGCCAGAAGGATTTCCAAATGCCATCCAGTCCAAAGCCCTCTGCAGTAGCAGGGACATCCTCACCTAGATCAGGTTGCCCAGAGCCCTGTCCAGCCTCACCTTGAATATCTCCACGAATGAGGCACTAACCACCTCCCTGTGCAGCCTGTTCCAGTGTTCCACCACCATCATGATAAAGAACTTGTTCCTAACACCCATTCTGAATCTGCTCTGCTCTAGTTTGAAGCCATTGCTCCTCATCCTGTCCCTGCAGACCTTTGCAAACAGTCTCTCTCCATCCTTCCTGTAGCCCCCTTCAGGTACTGGCAGGCTGCTATTAGATCTCCCCCTCAGCTCCCTCAGCATGTCCTTGTAGCAGAGCTGCTCCAACCCCCTGATCATTTTCATGGCCCTCCTCTGGACCCTCTCTACCAGGTTCATGTCATGCCTATATTGAGGCCTCCAGACCTGTACACAGTACTCCAGGTGAGGTCTCAGCAGAGCAGAGCAAAGTGGCAGAATCACCTCTCTGGCTCTGCTGGCAAGGCAGATTCTTTTGTGCCTGAAGACTGTGGCAGTGTAGAGTTCAGAGACATTCATAGGACATGTTAAGAGATGGAAAGACCTGGAGTGGCTGCCCTTGAAGACACATATCCTCAGGATGAACCTCCACAATAGCTGAGACATCAGTATCTTCCTTGGGAACTTGAAGCTACATCTGAAAATGAGCAGCTGAGTGTTGAAAGCTGCAGTGCCTTTCTTTTTGTGAGGATTTAAGACATTTCTGTGTGGAGCCAGCTCAGGGCCCTGGCCTGTGTGGGGAGGGGCAGGCAGCACTGAGAGTGCATGGTTAGAATCACGCTCTGAGGTTTTGCCTTGTCTGCACCTCGCCGATGCTGACTGTAATTCAAGCTCTGGTCTGGGGCTCAGGCATTCAACATTCTAAGAGGAGCCTTTCCTCTCCTCAGCCCATGTGGCAGCAATGTCTTTTTAAGAATAGGAGCAGATCTACAGGCTTGAGATTAGTGGTCTTTTGGCTAAGATTTCTGGACAGCTGCAGCCTGTTGGGGTTGCAGCCGCCAATAATTTATCAGCACCAGAGGAAGGAAAAAAAGCCTTTGAGTTCCACCCAGTGGAAAAAAGGATGTGATCCCAGGCTCCTCAGCCTTAGGGTCTTTACCCAGGAGGGGGGAGATGGAGTGTATTAGATTTTGCTCCAAAAACTATTCATGATTTTTCTTCACTATCTGCTTCTCATAAACCACAGCAATTGTTGAGGCAGAGCTCAGATTCCCAGATGTTTTGCTAAGGCCAGCCAGGCTTCCTGACTACATTCCCTCTTTCTTCTCAGGGAGCTGGAGGAATGTCATGGTTTCCCTGCCTCAGCTGCTGTAGGAGCGAGATAGCTGAGGAGATGCTTCAGAAATGCCTTCAAGAGAAGGCTGAGAGATTTGTGGTGAGATGTGCAGAATCATAGTAACATAGTATCAGTCAGGGTTGGAAGGGACCACAAGGATCATCTAGTTCCAACCCCCCTGCCATGGGCAGGGACACCCCACACTACATCAGCCTGGCCAGAGCCTCAGCCAGCCTGGCCTTAAACACCTCCAGGGACAGGGCCCCAACCACCTCCCTGGACAACCCATTCCAGGGCTTCACCACTCTCATGGGGAAGAACTTCCTCCTCCCCTCCAGCCTGAATCTCCCCACCTCCAGCTTCATTCCATTCCCCCTAGTCCTATCACTCCCTGAGATCCTGAGCAGTCCCTCCCCAGCCTTCCTGTAGCCCCCTTCAGATACTGGAAGGCCACAATGAGGTCACCTGGGAGCCTTCTCTTCTCCAGACAGAGGGTTTCCAATTGTCACTTTGAACTCGGGCATCTCTTACCCAGCTTTGGGGCCTGCAATCTTTGATCTATTTCATTTTATTTTACTTTATTTTATTTTATTTATTTTATTTTATATTACTTTATATTATTTTATTTTCATTTAATTTATTTTAATTATTTTACTTTACTTTGTTTTACTTTATTTTACTTTATGTTATTTTACTGTATTTTATTTGACTTTATTTTGCTTTTATTTATTACACTTTACTTTGTTTTGCTTTATTTTATTTTACTGTATTTAATTTTATTTTATTTTACTGTATTGTATTTTATTTTACTTTATTTTTTTTGCTTCATGTTATTGTACTTTATTTGACCTTATTTTATTTTCTTTTACTTTCCTTTATTTTAATATACTTTCTTTTATTCTACTTTATTTTATTTTATTTTGCTTTATTGTTGGCCAGCTAGAGGACAGAAAGGCTCTGCAGAGGGACCTCGACCGACTGGACAGATGGGCAGAGTCCAACAGGATGGCATTCAACAAGTCCAAGTGCCAGGGGCTGCACTTTGGCTACGGCAACCCCATGCAGAGCTACAGGCTGGGGTCAGAGTGGCTGAGAGCTGCCAAACAGAGAGGGACCTGGGGGTGCTGATTGACAGCTGCCTAAACATGAGCCAGCAGTGTGCCCAGGTGGCCAAGAGGGCCAATGGCATCCTGGCCTGCATTAGGAACAGTGTGGCCAGCAGGAGCAGGGAAGTCATTGTGCCCCTGTACTCTGCATTGGTTAGGCCACACCTTGAGTCCTGTGTCCAGTTCTGGGCCCCTCAGTTTAAGAAGGACATCGAAACACTTGAACGTGTCCAGAGAAGGGCAACAAGGCTGGGGAGAGGCCTTGAGCACAGCCCTGTGAGGAGAGGCTGAGGGAGCTGGGGTTGTTCAGCCTGGAGAAGAGGAGGCTCAGGGGTGACCTCATTGCTCTCTACAACTACCTGAAAGGTGGTTGTAGACAGGAAGAGGTTGGTCTCTCCTCCCAGGCAACCAGCACCAGAACAAGAGGACACAGTTTCAAGCTGCGCCAGGGGAAGTTCAGGCTGGAGGTGAGGAGAAAGTTCTTCACCAAGTGAGTCATTGGTCATTGGAATGTGCTGCCCAGGGAGGTGGTGGAGTCCCCATCCCTGGAGGTGTTCAAGAGGGGACTGGATGTGGCACTTGGTGCCATGGTCTAGTCATGAGGTCTGTGCTGATAGGTTGGACTCGATGATCCTCGAGGTCTCTTCCAACCTTAGTGATACTGTGATACTGTGATATTTTTTCTTTTACTTGCTTTTCTTTTACTTTCTTTCACCATATTTAACTCTCTTTTATTTTTTACTCTGTCCATCAGCCATTGATGCATGTCAGCTGGATTTAGCCAATGTCACAGTATCACAGTATCACTAAGGTTGGAAGAGACCTTGAGGATCATCGAGTCCAACCTATCAACACAGACCCCATGACTAGACCATGGCACCAAGTGCCACATCCAATCCCCTCTTGAACGCCTCTAATGTCACACAGTGTGGGCAAGATGGCAGAGAAAAGCAAAGGGAAAGCAACAGCCTCACAGCTGAAAGCTGAAGTGGGCAGAATTTGAATAGTGCTAAAGATCAGCTCACTCATGGGGCAGGTAACTGGAGGGTGCCCTTCAGTTTCAGAAGGAAACCTATAAGGTTTGCCAGAAACTGTGTGTAGCCCAGTGCTAAAGAGCTGGATTGAAGCACAAGAATTGCAAGATGAATTCCCATGGCTCAGTGCTAATATTAATGTAAGCTTGTATGGACAGTGGAATCGTAGAATCACAGAAGGGTCTGGGCTGGAAGGGATCTCCAAAGGTCATCCAGTCCAATGCCCTCTGCAGTCAGCAGGGACATCCTCAATTAGATCAGGTTGCCCAGAGCCCTGTCCAGCCTCACCTTGATTATCTCCAGGGATGAGGCTTCCACCACTTCCCTGGGCAACCTGTTCCAGTGTTCCACCACCCTCATGGTAAAGAACTTGTTCCTAACATCCATTCTGAATCTGCTCTGCTCTAGTTTGAAGCCATTGCTCCTCATCTTGTCCCTGCAGGTCTTTGCAAACAGTCTCTCTCTATCCTTCCTGTAGCCCCCTTCAGGTACTGGCAGGCTGCTATTAGGTGTCCCTAGAGCCTCCTCTCTCCCAGGCTGCACACCCCCAGCTCCCTCAGCCTGTCCTCATGGCAGAGCTGCTCCAGCCCCCTGATCATTTTTGTGTACCCCACTACAAATCCAAAATCTGTGTAGTTTTCCAGAGAGACACAGCTTGCTTATACTGCCTGTGCCTGGAGCTGCTTTCCTGGTCCCTCCTGCTTTTAACTGAGCAGCTCCTCTGGCTGGGCATGAGTCAGCTCCAAACTATAAACAGTGTAGCCATGGTTAGTAAGCCTGAGCTACTAAGCCCTTACTGATAGCGTGGGCACAAGTTGTGTCTGCTTGGAGCACAACCAAAGCAAGCTCACATCTGTTTGGAACAAAAACCCAACAACACACCACAAAAAAAAACCCAACTAAAACCCCCCAATCAAACCCCCCCAAAAGAAGAAAGTGTAAACCTATCCTCTCTGTTCTTTTCCTGCTTCCATCCCCTGCCTTTCCCTTTCTCTCCCTTTTTCTGTCCCACCCACACTCCTCCACAAGAGCACTCAGAGTAACTCCACCTATCTAAGCCCTCCACCCAGATAGCTGAAATTCCTGAGAGGGATCTCCCAGGGCACACATGTGTTTAGAGTGGCAACAAGTGGTTGTGGTTTGGGTCCCTTGCACACCTCCTGACAAGGAACTTGAACAAAGAAGACCTGCTGTATTCATCTGTGTTCACAGCATTTTACTCAACCTAAGAAGTGTTTATTTTTGCCTGCTCAGAGGACTGTAGATCATGGGGATGGGGGGACAAGACACTGCTGAGCTCCAAGCACTTTTCATGGGGAGCTCCCTGTTCAGAGGGGGCAGACTCACCCTAAAGGTCACTGAATCCACTGTGGCAGGCTGTCAGAGCCTTGCAGTCAGTCTTTGTTGTTGACAGTGGCAGGTGAAGGCACATGAATTTTGAGTGACTCTTCCTGTGCCTACAAGATTCAGGTTCATGAGGTTTTGTCACTCCACCTCTGGAGGTTTTTAAGCCCAGGCTGGATGGGGCTCTGAGCAACCTGATCTTGTGTGAGGTGTCCCTGCCCACAGGAGGGGGCTTGAAACTGGATAACAGAATCACAGAATCATTCAGGTTGGAAAAGACCTTCAGGATCACCACAACCCTACTCTACAAGGGTCAGCCCTAAACTATAGCCCCAAGCACCACATCCAAACCACCTGGAAACACAGCCAGGCTTGGGGACTCAACCACCTCCCTGGGCAGCACATTCCAAGCCCTGACCACTCTTGCCATCAAAAAGTGTTTCCTAATGTCCAGTCTAAACCTACCCAGTGGCAGCTTGAGGCCATTCCCTCTTGTTCTGTCACTAATTACCTGTGAAAAGAGACCAGCAGCACCAACATCTCCACAACGTCCTGTTAGGTAGTTGTAGACAGCAATGAGGTCCCCCCTCAGCCTCATCCTTTTCAAACTAACCTTCCCCAGCTCCTTCAGCTGCTCTTCATAAGATTTATTCCCCAAAATGATGATCTTTGAGGTCCCTTCCAACCCTGACACTTCTGTGATTCTTCTGTGTGAAATGGGCTGTTCTCTCCCTAAAGTCTCTTTTCATCTGTCCTTTCCTCTGCTATCTACACACTAATTAGCTGTACATCAGCTTCTGCCATTCTGCTGGCACGAGCAGCATGCTGGCATGAGGCAGTGGAAATTCAGCATTCAGTATTTCCTGCAAATCTCTTCTGTCCTCCACACCTCCTACACCTCCCTTTCCCCCCAAAATGGTCACTTGTGAGAGCAAGGCTAACACCTGATTTTATGGCAGGAAGCCCTCCAGTTTAGACATCTTAGAACAAACTTAGAATAAACCAAACCAGGTTGGAAGAGACCTTCAAGATCATCGTGTCCAACCTATCATCCAACACCACCTAATCAACTAACCCATGGCACCAAGCACCCCATCAAGTCTCCTCCTGAACACCTCCAGTGATGGTGACTCCACCACCTCCCCAGGCAGCCCATTCCAATGGGCAATCACTCTCTCTGTGTAGAACTTCTTCCTAACATCCAACCTAAACCTCCCCTGGTGCAGCCTGAGACTGTGTCCTCTTGTTCTGGTGCTGGCTGCCTGGGAGAAAAGACCAACCTCTGCCTGGCTACAACCTCCCTTCAGGTAGTTGTAGACAGCAATAAGGTCACCCCTGAGCCTCCTCTTCTCCAGGCTAAGCAACCCCAGCTCCCTCAGCCTCTCCTCACAGGGCTGTGTTCCAAGCCCCTCAGCAACTTTGTTGCCCTTCTCTGGACTCGTTCCAGCAAGTCAACCTCCTTCCTAAACTGAGGGGCCCAGAACTGGACACAGGACTCGAGGTGTGGCCTAACCAGTGCAGTGTACAGGGGCAGAATGACCTCCCTGCTCCTGCTGGCCACACTGTTCTTGATGCAGGCCAGGATGCCATTGGCCTTCTTGGCTGCCTGGGCACACTGCAGGCTCATGTTCAGCCTACCATCAACCAGCACCCCCAGGTCCCTCTCTGCCTGGCTGCTCTCTAGCCACTCTGATCCCAGCCTGTAGCTCTGCATGGGGTTGTTGTGGCCAATGTGCAGCACCTGGCACTTGGATGTGTTCAATCTCCTGCCCTTGGACTCTGCCCATCTGTCCAGCCTGTCCAGGTCGCTCTGCAGAGCCTCTCCACCCTCCAGCAGATCAACTCCTGCCCCCAGCTTGGTGTCATCAGCAAATTTACTGATGATGGACTCAATGCCCTCATCCAGATCATCAATAAAGATGTTAAAGAGCATGGGACCCAGCACTGATCCTTGGGGCACACCACTGGTGCCTGGCTGCCAGCTGGCTGTGGCACCATTCACCACCACTCTCTGGGCTCAGCCTCCAGCCAGTTCCTAACCCAGCTCAGAGTGCTGCTGTCCAAGCCATGGGCTGACAGCTTGGCCAGGAATTTGCTGTGGGGGACAGTGTCAAAGGCCTTGCTGAGGTCCAGGTAGATAACATCCACATCAAAGCTACTTGAGCTATATCTTGGCTCTATCAGGCCTTGATGCCTGGGATTTAGTTTTTCTGAGATTTGGGGATTTTTATCAGTAGGTTTTGAAAAGCTTCAACAATTGTAGTCACCTACACACTTGCAAGAGGACTGTGCCCTCAAAGAAGCAGTACTTCTGACAGGAGCACAGAACACTAGGGGTTGGAAGGGACCTCCAGAAAATCCTAACCATAGCCACAGATCTCTTCTGTTGTATCACAGTACCACAGTACAGTATCACAGTACATTAGAGGTTGGAAGGGACCTCAAGAGATCATCCACTCCAACCCTCCTGCCAGAGCAGCATCACCCAGGGGAGTCCACACAGGAATGCATCCAGGTGGGGTTGGAAAGGCTCCAGAGAAGGAGACTCCACAACCTCTCTGGGCAGCCTGTTCCAGGGCTCTGTCACTCTCACTGCAGATAGGTTTCTCGTCATGTTGAGCTGAAACCTTCTATGTTCAAGTTTGTTTCCCTTGTTCCTTGTCTTATTGCTGTGCTCCACTCAAAAGAGCTTGGCCCCTTCCACTTGACCCCTACCCCTCAGCTATTGAGAGACATTGATCAGATCCCTCTCAGCCTTCTCTTCTCCAGACTAAACAGCCCCAGGGCTCTCAGTCTCTCTTCACATGGGAGATGCTCAAGTCCCCTAAGCATCCTCCTGGCTCTGCCTTGGACTCTCTCCAGCAGGTCTCTGTCTCTCTTGAACTGGGCAGCCCCAAACTGGACACAGGATTGCAGCTGTGCTCTCAGCAGGGCAGAGCAGAGGGGGAGCAGAACCTCCCAAGCCCTGCTGGCCACACTTTCCTTGCTGTCCCCCAGGATCCCATTGGCTCTCTTGGCCACAAGGGCACATTGCTACCCACCAGCACTCCAAGGTCTTTCTCCATGCAGCTGCTTTCCAGCAGGTCAGCCCCTAAGCTGTCCTGGTGCCTGCTGTTATTCCTCCCCAGATGCTGGACCCTGCACCTGTCTTTATTGAACTCCATGAGGTTTGCCTGCAGCCAGCTCCCAGCCTGTCAGCTCTGGTTGGATGCCAGCACAGCCTGGCAGGTGTCAGCCACCCCCCAGTGTTGAATCATCAGAACTTGCTGAGGGTCCTCTCAGTCCCCTCCGCCAGGTTGTTGATACAGATGCTGAACAAAGCTGGACCCTGTACAGATCCCTGGCGAACACCAGTACAACTCTGAAAGATGCTGAGAGATAAAAGAATGACTACAGAACATGTCCCTTCCTCTTTTTCAAATGTATAATCCTGACAGAGATTGCTGATAGGGGAATATTAGAGCTGAGCTGAAACATTAGAGCTGAGCATTGAAAGCTATCTTCTGGCAAATGAAAGGAAATGGAGTTTCTCAGGATCCTGTATCACCCTGCACAGGAGAAACTGAGACCAGAGAAAGGAAGCTCACTGACTAGTGGGAATTCTTCCTCTCTCTGTGTCTGTGTGTGATATTTAGGTGGCAAACCCTAAACACATCAGACCCCGACAATTTCTTTTCTCATATTTATCTACATCTCAAGGAAGCATGAGGAAGCTGGATAAATATGGCTTTCCCTCTGACACTTATTCCTGCTGCCTGCTGGATGCCACAGGTCCTGCAGGCGCATCCACAGGCTCTGTACCCTTGTTAAATGTGGGAGGAATATTTGTGTCCCTGTTCCAGTTGGAAGATGCTTACATAGCTCAACTATTACAGCATGGTCACAGGCTACGTCTAGGGAGTTTCTTCTGCCACTCTGCTCTGCCCTGCTGAGACCACTCCTGCAATACTGGAGGTCCTGGAGGTGTTCAAGGCCAGGTTGGATGAGGCCTTGAGCAACCTGGGCTAGTTGAGAGGTGTCCCTGCCCAAGGCAGGTGGGTTGAAACTAGATGATCTTTAAAGTCCCTTCCAGCCTAAACTATTCTATGAATCCACAAATCTCTAGATCAGTGCCTGGTTATGCTGGAATCAGTTATTATGTAGCACCTAAAACAAATACAGACCTCTCCTATCTGCCAAGGATATGCAGACAGAGGAGAGAGACTTGGGGGTGCTGGTGGAGGAGAAGCCCAACAGGAGCTCTCAGTGTGCACTTGCAGCCCACAAAGCCAATCAGATCCTGGGCTGCAGCAGGAGAAGTGTGGCCAGCAGGGCAAGGGAGGTGATTCTCCCCCTCTGCTCAGCTCTGGTGAGACCCCACCTGGAGTACTGCCTCCAGTTCTGGAGCCCCTATTACAAGAGGGATGTGGAGGTGCTGGAAGGTGTCCAGAGAAGGGCCACGAGGCTGAGCAGAGGGCTGGAGGTGCTCTCCTATGAGGACAGACTGAAGGAGTTGGGGCTGTTCAGTCTGCAGAAGAGAAGGCTCTGAGGTGACCTCATTATGGCCTTCCAGTATCTGAAGGGGGCTACAAGAAGGCTGGGGAGGGACTGCTCAGGATCTCAGGGAGTGATAGGACTAGGGGGAATGGAATGAAGCTGGAGGTGGGGAGATTCAGGCTGGAGGTGAGGAGGAAGTTCTTCCCCATGAGAGTGGTGAAGCCCTGGAATGGGTTGTCCAGGGAGGTGGTTGGGGCCCTGTCCCTGGAGGTGTTTAAGCCCAGGCTGGCTGAGGCTCTGGCCAGGCTGATGTAGTGTGGGGTGTCCCTGGGCATGGCAGGGGGGTTGGAACTAGCTGATCCTTGTGGTCCCTTCCAACCCTGACTGATACTATGATACTATGATACATTTCACAGGGCTTGAGCTGAATGGGGCAGTCAGAGACAGCAGCTGGGAGTGCAGAGCTCCTCACTTTCAAAGAACACTTGGGGTTTGGAAAGGGCAGTCAGAAAAACCCACCAAGTGCTACAGCATCTTACCTGCTGGAGAAGGTATTCCACTCTGCAAGTATCTTCTGCAAGTTAATTTCCTGCTCTTGCTTGACATCCTAAACCTTCAGAGCCATCACTCTAGGCTCTCACTCTATGAGGAGAGAGAATCCAATTAATTATGTCCTTACCTCAAATGCAGCTTTCAGCAAGCAATTATTAGACAAAACCTGGTTGAGGCCTCTATTTGATTTAGGAGGCTTCTGTGTCCTGGCATCCATCAGGATTTAGTGATGCTGATAAATTGCTCCTCTCTGTCATGCTTCTGGCCTTCCAGTATCTGAAGGGGGCCTACAGGAAGGCTGGGGAGGGACTGCTCAGGATCTCAGGGAGTGATAGGACTAGGGGGAATGGAATGAAGCTGGAGGTGGGGAGATTCAGGCTGGAGGGGAGGAGGAAGTTCTTCCCCATGAGAGTGGTGAAGCCCTGGAATGGGTTGTCCAGGGAGGTGGTTGAGGCCCTGTCCCTGGAGGTGTTTAAGCCCAGGCTGGCTGAGGCTCTGGCCAGGCTGATGTAGTGTGGGGTGTCCCTGCCCATGGCAGGGGGGTTGGAACTAGCTGATCCTTGTGGTCCCTTCCAACCCTGACTGATACTATGATACTATACTATGATATATCAGGTTTGTCCAAGGCTCCTTGCAGAACCTTGATCTAAATGTTTGGGTTTGGGTGATTTTTCATCTAGAAGTTATCTCCAACTGCATATATGGAGGTCAGAACTAGGGGAATTCTTGGTCTAATTATGAATTGCATTTTGATTTTCTGTCCTCAGCCAGCTGGGTGTAAATTCACATGAGCCTGCTTCAGAAAAACTCCCCTGAATTAGTATGGGAAGACAAATTACTGAGTGACTAAGTAAGGCAGCATGAGCCAAGGATGTCCTAGGATGTCTTCAGGAGAGACAGAGACCTGATGGAGAGAATCCAAGGGAGAGCCACAAGGATGATTAGGGAACTTGAGCATCTCCCCTGTGAAGAGAGACTGAGAGCCCTGGGGCTGTTTAGTCTGGAGAAGAGAAGGCTGAGAGGGATCTGATCAATGTCTCTCAATAGCTGGGGGGTGGGGGTCAAGTGGAGGGGGCCAAGCTCTTTTGGGTAGTGCATAGTAATAAGAAAAGGAACAACAGGTACAAGCTTGAACATTGAAGGTTTCAGCTCAACAGGAGGAGAAACTTCTTTCCAGTGAGGGTGACAGAGCCCTGGAGCAGGCTGCTCAGAGATGGTGTGGAGTCTCCTTCTCTGGAGACTTTCCAGACCCACCTGGATGCATTCCTGGCAGACTCCCCTGGGTGCTGCTGCTCTGGCAGGAGGGTTGGACTGGATGATCTCTGGAGCTCCCTTCCAACCCCTAATGTTCTGTGCTCCTGTCAGAAGTACTGCTTCTTTGAGGGCACAGTCCTCTTGCAAGTGTGTAGGTGACTAAGATTGTTGAAGCTTTTCAAAACCTACTGCTAAAAATCCCTGCTACTTTGGCAGGGGGGTTGGACTGGATGATCTCTGGGGGTCCCTTCCAACCTCTAATGTACTGTGATATCTTTACATGCAATATCTCAGAGAGCCTAGGCTGCAATTTGCAGACATGCTGGTGCTAAATTCTGGTGACAGAATTGAAAGAGGTGGGCTGGAAATCTGTTCTCTACCCCAGGATCACAGGATGGTAGGGATTGGAAGGGACCTTCAAATATCATGGAGTCCAACCCCAGTGCCAGAGCAGGACCATAGAATCCAGCACAGGTCACACAGGAATGCATCCAGACATGGCTTGAAAGTCTCCAGAGAAGGAGACTCCACAGCCTCTCTGGGCAGCCTGTCCCAGGGCTCTGTGGCCCTCACAGTGAAGAAGTTCCTCCTCATGTTGAAATGGAGGAGAGGAGATATAGATTAGATGTTCAAAGTTCTTCCCAATGAGGGTGGTGAGACACTGGCACAGGTTGCCCAGGGAGGTGGTGGAAGCCTCATCCTTGGAGGTATTTAAGGCCAGGCTGGAGGTGGCCCTGAGCAGCCTGATCCAGTTGGAGCTGTCCCTGCTGACTGCAGTGGGGTTGGACAAGATGACCTTTGAGGGTCCCTACCAACCTGATGCAATCTGTGAATCACTGCACAGCCCCTTCTAGGGCAAATTCACCTCCACCTCAGTCTGGTGCCTCAGCTGAGCTTGTGGAAAATCAGGTAATCCTTTGGCACTGAGCACCTGTACATCACCTTAAGCTTTCTTCTGCTGTATGTCAGCAGCACCAGATATTTTTATAGTGCTTAATATCAGTACTAATGTTCTTTTATATGTCAGCCTGGAGATATGATGGCAGCATAAAGTAGTCTGGATGTCAAGGCATTTCATTATTATCTAACAATCAGAGCAGTTTGCTCTGCTCTCCTTAACCTGAAGAAGTTGACACATTTCATTAGAAATCATTTATGACTATACAGCTTTGATTAGGTTGGACTTGATGATCTCTGAGGTCTTTTCCAACCAGGTTAATTTGGTGATTAATATAACAACAGACCAGGGCATGCATTTACAGCAAAGGGATGTGACAGAATCACAGAATCAACCAGCTTGCAAAAGACCTCAGAGATCATCCAGTCCAACCTATCACCCAACACCATCTAATCAACTCAACCATGGCACCAAGTGCCTCATCCAGGCTCTTCCTAAACACCTCCAGGGATGGTGACTCCACCACCTCCCTGGGCAGCACATTCCAATGGGCAATCTCTCTTGCTGGGAAGAATTTCTTTCTAAGATCAAGATCAAGAGTCCATCATCAGTAAATTTGCTGATGACACCAAGCTGGGGGCAGGAGTTGATCTGCTGGAGGGTGGAGAGGCTCTGCAGAGGGACCTGGACAGGCTGGACAGATGGGCAGAGTCCAAGGGCAGGAGATTGAACACATCCAAGTGCCAGGTTCTGCACATTGGCCACAACAACCCCATGCAGTGCTACAGGCTGGGGTCAGAGTGGCTGAGAGCAGCCAGGCAGAGAGGGACCTGGGGGTGCTGGTTGATGGTAGGCTGAACACGAGCCTGCAGTGTGCCCAGGCAGCCAAGAGGGCCAATGGCATCCTGGCCTGCATCAGGAAGAGTGTGGCCAGCAGGAGCAGGGAGGTCATTCTGCCCCTGTACACTGCACTGGTTAGGCCACACCTTGAGTCCTGTGTCCAGTTCTGGGCCCCTCAGTTTAGGAAGGAGGTTGACTTGCTGGAGTGAGTCCAGAGAAGGGCAACAAAGTTGTTGAGGGGTTTGGAACACAGCCCTGTGAGGAGAGGCTGAGGGAGCTGGGGTTGCTTAGCCTGGAGAAGAGGAGACTCAGGGGTGACCTTATTGCTCTCTACAACTCCCTGAAGGGGGGTTGTAGCCAGGCAGAGGTTGGTCTCTTCTCCCAGGCAAGCAGCACCAGAACAAGAGGACACAGTCTCAGGCTGCGCCGGGGAGGTTCAGGCTGGAGGTCAGGAGGAAGTTCTACACAGAGAGAGTGATTGCCCATTGGAATGGGCTGCCTGGGGAGGTGGTGGAGTCACCATCCCTGGAGGTGTTCAGGAGGAGACTTGATGGGGTGCTTGGTGCCATGGTATAGTTGTTTAGGTGGGTTGGATTGGTTGATGGGTAGGACACGATGATCTTGAAGGTCTCTTCCAACCAGGTCAGGTCTATTCTATTCTATTCTATTCTATTCTATTCTATTCTATTCTATTCTATTCCATTCCATTCCATTCCATTCCATTCCATTCCATTCCATTCCATTCCATGATCCTTGAGGTCCCTTCCAACCCCGACAATTCCATGATTCTGAAGTGCAGCAGGGGTTTGATTCATCTCCTTTAACAGTAGTTTTCTGTATTCTACATCTGATCTACAGCCTCCATCTGAGACAACTGCCTAGTCTCCCTGTCCAAAATTAGTCACCATAAGGACTTTTAGGGGTGAACCTTGTAGAGCAGGGTTGTCAGTTGGAGTTGGTGATGCTGAGGTCTTTTCCAACCTGAAAGTTTCTGTGAGTCTGTGACTAAAATTATTCATTTCTAATTTGCAGCCTTAAAATGTCTGCTCCTCTTCAGGGACTGTAAGAGGAGCTTGGAGTGACTATCCCAAACACAGACATTTACATGACTTCCTCCACAGGACCTCATGTTTTGAAAGACTCAGATGTTTATACATGCAGGCAGGACAGGAAAGCCAGGGGCACTGCATTCATTTTCTCTGCAAAAGAAATGCAAAAGTATTGCCTCAGGTAAAACAACTTCATTCAAACTCACTCATCTGGACATGGAAAATGCAGCCAAAACTAACAGAGCTCATAGCCTTTAAGACTAAAAAGAATTCACCAAGGAGCTTGTTGTTGTCTGGTGAAGAATGGTGATGAAATGGATGGACACAGGCACCAGGACAGGTTAGGAGCTGCCCTGCTGGAAAGCAGCTCCATGGAGAAAGGCCTTGGAGTGCTGGTGGGCAGCAACCTCTGCATGGGACAGCAATGTGCTCTTGTGGCCAAGAGATTCTGGGGTGCACCAAGACAAGTGTGGCCAGCAGGGCTGGGGAGGTTCTGCTCCCCCTCTGCTCTGCCCTGCTGAGCAGAGACCACAGCTGCAATCCTGTGTCCAGTTTGGGGCTCCCCAGTTCAAGAGAGACAGAGAGCTGCTGGAGAGAGTCCAAGGCAGAGCCAGGAGGATGCTTAGGGGACTTGAGCATCTCCCCTGGGAAGAGAGACTGAGAGCCCTGGGGCTGTTTAGTCTGGAGAAGAGAAGGCTGAGAGGGGATCTGATCAATGCCTATCAATAGCTGAGGGGTGGGGGTCAAGTGGAGGGGGCCAAGCTCTTTTGGGTGCTGCACAGCAATAAGCCAAGGAACAATGGAGACAAACTTGAACATAGGAGATTTCACCTCTCCATGAGGAGAAACTTCTTTGCAGGGAGGGTGACAGAGCCCTGGAGCAGGCTGCCCAGAGAGGTTGTGGATTCTCCTTCTCTGGAGACTTTCCAACCCCACCTGGATGCATTCCTGTGTGGACTACTCTGGGTGATGCTGCTCTGGCAGGGAGGTTGGAGTGGATGACCTCTGGAGGTGCCTTCCAACCTGTAATGTACTGTGATACTGTACTGTGATACTGTACTGTGGTACTGTGATACAACAGAAGAGATCTGTGGCTATGGTTAGGATTTTCAGTGGGCAGTAAGGTTTAATAAACTGGGAAAAATTACAGGATGAAGCAGGCTGAACTGAAGTGCTTAGGGAAGGGAGTGCCTGAACTGGATTTTACTGAAGGCAAAACTGCAAGAACCCCCCAAAGCAGTATGGAATGTTGCTGTGAACTGCCTGCCTTGCCATGGGATAGGAAGTAAAGTTGATTTACCAGGCTTCAAGACCAAGGTCCTTCATGATCATGAAGGTGTTTGTGTTAAATAAAGATCCATGAAACTGCCAAAGAGAGGAGGGAGGGAGCCTCGTGAAGATAAGATGGCTCTGCTTTGGCTAAAACGGATGAAGCAGAGCTCAAATAACAAAAACACCCAACTTCAAAGCAGGTTTTCAGGGCCAGGCTGCCCAAACAAGAAGCCTTCCCTGATTAGCAGTAATTTTTATGTTAGAGTTGGCACCCTTTAATGTATTAAAGAGGAAAATCAAGTACATGTTAAACACACATGACTCTACTAGGAGGTGGTTCCCACTGTGGGACACAATATGTGAGAAGGGCAGACAAGAAGACACAGTCAGTGAAAACATACTTAATTATAAACATGAATGAGGTCACCTCCAAAGCTCATCCAGTCCAAAACCACTGCCAGAGCAGGAGCACCTAGAGCAGATCACACAGGAATGCATCCAGGAATATCTCCAGAGAGGGAGACACCACTACCCCTCTTGGCAGCCTCTTCCAGTGCTCTGTCACCCTCACAGGGAAAAAATTCTTCCTCCTGTTTCCATGGAACTTCCTATGCCTCAGCTTCCACCATTGCCCCTTCTCCTGTCTTTGGGTATCACCCAGCAGAGCCTGGCTCCAGCCTCTTGGCACTCACCCTGCACATCTTTATCAACAGCAATGAGGTCACCTCTCAGGCTCCTTCTCTCCCAGCTCCAGAGCCCTCAGCTGCCTCAGGCTTTCCTCACAAGGAAGATGTTCCACTCCCTTCAGCATTTTTGTGGCTTTGTGCTGGACTCTTTCAAGCAGTTCCCTGAGGTCCTTCCTGAGCTGAGGGGCCCAGACCTGGACACAATATTCCAGATGTGGCCTCACCCAGGCAGAGTAGAGGGGGAGGAGAATCTCTCTGGACCTACTAACCACAGCCCTTCTAATCCACCCCAGAATGGCATTGGCCTTCTTGGCCACAAGAGCACATTGCTGGCTTATGATCAATCTAATTATGTCTTAGGATCTTGGAGGCAATACATAGGACCCAGAAGAGGCTTGATGCCAAGTGTCTTATAGTGAGGACAGGGCTGATTTGTCTAGAGGGAACTAGCCCTCAGCAACGGAGACCTTTGACAACCCATGCCATGTAGCCTCAGGGTCAAGCACTGCTCTCAGTCCTCTCTTTATTTACCAGCACAGATGCATCCCTCTTTTCACTGATTCTGTCTCCTTGTCTGCTCTCATCTATTGTGTCCCACAGTGGAAACCACCTCCTAGTACAGCATATAGAATAGAATAGAATAGAATAGAATAGAATAGAATAGAATAGAATAGAATAGAATAGAATAGGACAGGACAGGACAGGACAGGACAGGACAGGACAGGACAGGACCGGACCGGACCAGGTTGGAATGCTGTGGCCACTATAGTTTCTTCAGAAACCTCGAGGGGATCCATTGAGGTTCAATCATCCTGCCCCCCAAATTAATTGCACTTAACTATTGAGAGAGTCTTTTCTTCTGGGGGACTTAGGACTAGAGTCACTTCCCTCAAGGATGGAAATAGCACACTGCCAGAGCAGCTGCCATCTGGACTTGGCTGCCCTTGATCTGGCATGGAGGAAAACACCTTCCTCTGCCATGACTCTGTGTGTATCTTTCAGTGTGAAGTGTCTCCATCTACTGAGCTCCCAGTTTATTCCAGCCTGTAATGGGATAATGTATTTTTAGACTCATAGAACTGTCAGGGTTGGAAGGGACCCCAAAGATCATCCAACCCCCCTGCCATGGGCAGGGACACACAGTATCACAGTATCACCAAGCTTGGAAGAGACCTCAAAGATCATCAAGTCCAACCTGTCACCACAGACCTCATGACTAGATCATGGCACCAAGACACCTCACACTGCATCAGGTTGCTCACAGCCACATCCAGCCTGGCCTTCAAACCTCCAGGGATGGGATTCCACCACCTCCCTGGGCAACCTGTGCCAGTGTCTCACCCCCCTCATGGGGAAGCACTTCTTCCTCACATCCTAACATCTAGTTTTGTTCCATTCCCCCCAGTCCTATCACTCCCTGACACCCTAAAAAGTCCCTGCCCAGCTTTCCTTAAGACACCTTCTTACAAACATTGATTATAAATTCCTGACTGATCTGGAAGATGATAATCCACCAGTTTGGATGAAAATTAGTTGGAGCTTCTCCTTTTTTAATCAGAAGAGGCCAAAAAAAGTTTGGCTTGGGTAGCCTAGTGAAATGACAATTGAAACAAACAGAACAGGAGGATAATTCAGGTTGGAAGGGATCTCTGCAGGTCACTCAGTTCAACCTCCTTCTCAAAGGGAGACCTACATTCAAAGTTAGATTACATTGCTCAGGTTTTTGTCCAGTTGAATTTAGAGTGCCTCAAGGGACTAAGATCCCACAGCCACTGTGGGCAGCCTAGTCCAGGGCTTGGGCATTTTTCTGTGAACTGTAGTATCATAGTATCATAGAATCAGTCAGGGTTGGAAGGGAGCACAAGGATCATCTAGTTCCAACCCCCCTGCCATGGGCAGGGACACCCCACAACACATCAGCCTGGCCAGAGCCTCAGCCAGCCTGGGCTTAAACACCTCCAAGGATGGGGCCTCAACCACCTCCCTGGACAACCCATTCCAGGGCTTCACCACTCTCATGGGGAAGAACTTCCTCCTCCCCTCCAGCCTGAATCTCCCCACCTCCAGCTTCATTCCATTCCCCCTAGTCCTATCACTCCCTGAGATCCTGAGCAGTCCCTCCCCAGCCTTCTTGTAGCCCCCTTCAGATACTGGAAGGCCACAATGAGGTCACCTGGGAGCCTTCTCTTCTCCAGACTGAACAGCCCCAACTCCCTCAGGCTGTCCTCACAGCAGAGCAGCTCCAGCCCTCTGCTCATCCTGGTGGCCCTTCTCTGGACACCTTCCAGCACCTCCAAATCCCTCTTGCAATAGAGGCTCCAGAACTGGAGGCAGTACTCCAGGTGGGGTCTCACCAGAGCTGAGTAGAGGGGGAGAATCTCCTCCCTTGCCCTGCTGGTCACACTTGATGCAGCCCAGAATCAAGCAGGTTGGAAAAGACCTCAGAGATCATCAAGTTCAACCTATTAACTAACACCTAACACCTCCTGACAACTAAACCCTGGCTCCAAGTGCCACATCCAAGCCTTTTGGGACCCCCTCCAGGGATGGTGACTCCATCACCTCCCTGGGCAGCACATTCCAGTGGCCAATTAGTCTGTGACAAACCTGAGAGGAGGGGAAAAAAACAATTGCTCAGTGTTTCCTCCTGTCCTCTGGCAGAGGTGAAGTCATTTATTCTGTTCACTCCTAGAACCACTTTGTATTTTCATTGGTAATTATGAAAGGAAAAGAGGAAAATGAAAACTGACATGGGTCTCTGAGGCCCTGTATACACCTGGGGGCCAGAATGAGCCAGGTGCAGCCCTTCATTAGGCAGGCTATGAGGAAACTAATAGCACATTTCCTGCATTAATTCTGTGTTCTGAAAAGAAAAAATAATGTAAAAAGGGAAAAAAAAAGTAAAAAGAAAAAAAAATGTGTGAAATGGAGACCAAGAGATTAAAGTTGTGAAGCTCTTGCTTCTGTGGAGAGATACAGAGAGAGAAAGTTCACTGAGATGGATTATCTGGAAGCCCTAGTGGAGAAGTTGTGCATAAGACAGCAATGTGCCTTTGGGGCCAAGAAGGCCAAGGGGATCCTGGGGTGCATTCAGAGGAGAGTGTCCAGCAGAGCCAGGGAGGTTCTCCTCCCCCTCTACTCTGCCCTGGTGAGACCTCACCTGGAATATTGCATCCAGTTCTGGGCTTCCCAGTTCAAGAGGGACAGGGAGCTGCTGGAGAGAGACCAATGGAGGGCTACAAGGATGCTGAAGGGACTGCAGCACTGCCTAGGGAGGAGAGGCTGAGAGCTCTGAGGCTGTTTAGTCTGGAGAAGAGAAGGCTGAGAGGGGATCTGATCAATTACAAGGGGGATTTGGAGGTGCTGGAAGGTGTCCAGAGAAGGGCCACCAGGATGAGCAGAGGGCTGGAGCACCTCTGCTGTGAGGACAGACTGAAGGAGTTGGGGCTGATCAGTCTGGAGAAGAGAAGGCTCCCAGGTGACCTCATTGTGGCCTTCCAGTATCTGAAGGGAGCTACAGGAAGGCTGGGGAGGGACTGCTCAGGATCTCAGGGAGTGATAGGACTAGGGGGAATGGAATGAAGCTGGAGGTGGGGAGATTCAGGCTGGAGGGGAGGAGGAAGTTCTTCCCCATGAGAGTGGTGAAGCCCTTGAATGGGTTGTCCAGGGAGGGGGTTGAGGCCCCATCCCTGGAGGTGTTTAATCCCAGGCTGGCTGAGGCTCTGGCCAGGCTGATGTGTTGTGGGGGGTCCCTGCCCATGGCAGGGGGGTTGGAACTAGATGATCCTTGTGGTCCCTTCCAACCCTAACTGATACTATGATACTATGAATGTCCATAAATATCTGAGGGCTTGGGGTGAAGAGGGAGGGGACAGGCTCTGCTCACTTGCTCCCTGGGATAGGACAAGGAGCAATGGATATAAACTCCAGCACAGGAGATTCCACCTGAATATGAGGAGGAACTTCTTCACTGTGATGGTCCCAGAACACTGCAACAGGCTGCCCAGAGAGGTTGTGGAGTCTCCTTCTCTGGAGACGTTCAAGCCGCATCTGGGTGTGCTCCTGTGTGAGCTGGATTCTATGGTCTTGCTCTGGCAGGGGGTGATGGACTTGATGACCTCTGGAAGCCCCTTCCAACCCCTAACCTCCTGTGATCCTGAGATTTCTAGCTCCTAGCTATTGCTGTCTTCCTTTCTTGGGGTGCTCAGCCTTTGCTAAGTGAAGAGTTCATGCAATGCTCTGTGTTGCTGTGCTGAACATCCTCTAGCAGCAGATTCAGTCTGACATGAAAAGGGAAGCAATCCAGCCAGTGATCTGCAGAGTGCTGTTGCCTGCTCTGAAATTGGAGCTATGCTTCCTGTGTTCTCTTGACATTAGTGATCAGATCACAGAGACTCTACTTCTGTTTACTAATAATTTCCCTTTGAACTAACAGCCTCGGTGCTGCCAATGCTTTTGGACTGGCTACAAGATATAATCATGTCCCTCTTCCATACCTAAGCTAATTAGCTAGAAATGAACCTTGCTGGGCAAGTTCTCTAAGGTGATCACAGGGTAATGGATCCCTGGCAGCAGCATGGATTTCAGGAGCACTTTTCATGCATGTAACACTCTGTTGATGTGGATCAGCTTGTACCCTCAGAGCCTGTGATTTTTAGACACTTGGACATTATCAGTGGGAAAAAAGCATTCCTCTTTTCAGGCAAAGAGAATTCTGCTGGCATGTTCTGAATAAAGCACACTGAAGCACCTTGCTACAATCCCTTAATGACTTCCTGGCTTCTTTTGAATCCTGCCATGAACACTTTTCTTCCTAAAGAAAAATTATGTGGCATTATTTTACAGCAGGGATCTGCTTTATGCTGGAAAGGGAAAGATTAATGAGACAGTGGAGCCTCAGTATTTGGTAGACTGCAACCCAAACTTCTCCCTCTAACAAGCTACTTCTTCCAGTTCTGTACTGATTAGCAATTAGCTGCAAGTCACAGAATGGTTTGTGTTGGAAGGGACCTCTAAAGGTCATCCAGACCAACCCCCTATGCAGTCAGCAGGGACATCCCCAGCTAGATCAGGTTGCCCAGAGCCCTGACCAGCCTCACCTTGAATATCTCCAGGGAAGGGACCTCAACCACCTCCATCAGCAACCTTTTCCAGTGTTCCACCACCCTCATGGTAAGGAACTTGTTCCTAGCCTGCAGTCCAAATCTGCTCTTCTCTAGTTTGAAGCCATTGTGTCTTGTCCTATCACCACAGACCTTTGTAAACAATCTCTCTCCATCCTTCTTGGAGCCCCCTTCAGGTACTGGCAGGCTGCTATTAGGTGTCCCTGGAGCCTTCTCTTCTCTAGGCTGAACACCCCCAGCTCCCTCAGCCTGTCCTCATGGCAGAGCTGCTCCAACCCCCTGATCATTTCCACGGCCCTCTTCTGGACCCTCTCCATCAGCTCCATGTCCTTCCTATACTGAGGGCTCCATATCTGCACACATTACTCCATGTGAGGTCTCAGCAGAGCAAAGTGGCAGAATCACCTCTCTGGCTCTGCTGGCCACACATCTTTTGATGCAGCCCAGGATGTGGGCTGCAAGTGTACGTTGTTGGCTCATGTCCAGCTTCTCATCCACCAGAACTCCCAAGTCCTTTCCCGCAAGGCTGCTTTCTCTCACCTCATCCCCCAGCCTCTACTGATAACGAGCATTGCTCCATCTCAGGTGCAGGACCCTGCACTTGCTCTTGTAGACCCTCATGAGGTTGACCTGGGCCACCTCTCCAGCATGTCCAGGTCCTTCTGGATGACATATCATCCCTCTGGCATATTGACAAATCCTTGTTGTCACCTGATTCAGAACACCAGGGTTTCAACGCAAAGCAGTGATGCCCCAGTAGTCAGTAGGTGGTAGAAGCCTTAACCCTGGAGGTTTTAAAGGCCAGGCTGGATGTGGCTGTGAGCAACCTGCTGTAGTATGAGGTGTCCCTGCCCATGGCAGGGGGGTTGAAACTGGATGATCCTTGAGGTCCCTTCCAACCCTAACAATTCTGTGATTCTGTGAATCTAAGAGCTTGCCTTTTTAGAAGCAACATTATCCCTTCTCACATGCACAAATCTATGACTCTTCTCTCAAGGAACAAAAAAGGGGACCTGGTTATAGTCATGTGAAAGGAGGTTGCAGCCAGGTGGGGATTGGTCTCTTCTCCCAGACTGCCTGCACCAGGATGAGAGGACACAGCCTCAAGCTGCACCAGGGGAGGTTTGGGCTGGATGTTGGGAGGGAATTCTTCCCAGAAAGAGAGATTGGCCATTGGAACATGCTGCCCAGGGAGGTGGTGGAGTCACCATCACTAGAGGTGTTTAAAAAGAGCCTGGATGAGGCACTTGGTGCCATGGTTTAGTTGACTAGATGGTGTTGGGTGATAGGTTGGACTTGATGATCTCTGAGGTCTTTTCCAACCTGGTTAATTCTGTATTCTGTATAACATGTTAGAATGTTCCTTCTAGAGCCATTAACACAATATTTACCAACAGAAACATGAACTTGCATTACTAGGGTTATGGAACCATTACATTATGCTTGCTGTTGTATTGTATTGGATTAATTGACTTAGGAAAGTTTAAAAAAGCCAACAGCCTATGAAAAGATCCCTGAGATAAATATTTAGTTATTCAGAATGACAAGATGAACTCTCAAGACATCTGTTTTGGGCTACCTTCTTCTGCTTAAGCAGCAATTTGGGTTCAGTAGGACTTAAATTCATCCCTGAATTGTTTGCTCATCATTTGGCAATAGATTGCCTAGCAGTGCATCAGCCTCTGCTGGTTTCCCTGTGTCAGGTTACAGCCCAATACATACTGACTGGAAAGGCTGTATCAGGTGTATGTTCTCTTGTCACTAGGACCAGCAAAAGAAGGAAGCAATCCACAACACAGCTCACCTTGCCAAGCAGTAAGACATCAAACCATCTTCCCTCTTTTCTTGGGAGCAGTGCCTTTTCCCATCACTCTACCTGCACTTTGAATCATGATCATTCTTTTATTTGTTTGAAGGGGATGGAAGGATAACCTTGCACCTGAAGGATGGCCAAGGGCTCAGGCCCAGCCAGCATGGATTCAGGAAGGGCAGATCCTGCCTCTCCAACCTGATCTCCCTCTGTGATCAGGTAACCCGTCTGGTGGATGTGGGGCAGGCTGTGGATGTGGTCTGCCTGGACTTCAGCAAGGCCTTTGACACTGTCCCCCACAGCAAACTGCTGGCTAAGCTGTCAGCCCATGGCTTGGACCACAGCACTCTGTGCTGGGTTAGGAACTGGCTGGAGGGGCAAGCCCAGAGAGTGGTGGTGAATGGTGCCACAGCCAGCTGGCAGCCAGGCACCAGTGGTGTCCCCCAGGGATCAGTGCTGGGCCCTGTGCTCTTTAACATCTTTATTGATGATCTGGATGAGGGCATTGAGTCAGTCACCAGCAAGTTTGCAGATGACACCAAGCTAGGAGCAGATGTTAGTCATTTAGAGGGTTGAAAGGCTCTGCAGATGGACCTCGACCAACTGGACAGATGGGCAGAGTCCAATGGGATGGCTTTCAACATGTCCAAGTGCCAGGGGCTGCACTTTGGCTACGGCAATCCCATGCAGAGCTACAGGCTGGGGTCAGAGTGGCTGAGAGCTCCCAAACAGAGAGGGACCTGGGGGTGCTGATTGACAGCCACCTGAATATGAGCCAGCAGTGTGCCCAGGTGGCCAAGGAGGCCAATGGCATCCTGGCCTGCATTAGGAATAGTGTGGCCAGCAGGAGCAGGGAGGTCATTGTGCTCCAGTACTCTGCTTTGGTTAGGCCACACCTTGAGTCCTGTGTCCAGTTCTAGGCTCCTCAGTTTAAGAAGGACATTGAGAGACTTGAAGGTGTCCAGAGAAGGGCAACAAGGCTGGGGAGAGGCCTTGAACACAGCCCTGTGAGGAGAGGCTGAGGGAGCTGGAATTGTTTAGCCTGGAGAAGAGGAGGCTCAGGAGTGACCTCATTGCCCTCTACAACTACCTGAGGGGTGGTTGTGGCCTGGAAGGGGTTGGTCTCTTCTCCCAGGCAACCAGCACCAGAACAAGAGGACAGAGTCTCAAGCTGCACCAGGGGAGGTTTAGACTCGAGGTGAGGAGGAAGTTCTTCACCGAGCGAGTCGTTCGTCATTGGGATGTGCTGCCCAGGGAGGTGGTGGAGTCCCCATCCCTGGAGGTGTTCAAGAGGGGATTGGATGTGGCACTAGGTGCCATGGTCTAGTCATGGGGTCTGTGTTGATAGGTTGGACTCGATGATCCTCGAGGTCCTTTCCAACCTAAGTTGTACTGTGTAATACTGTGTAATACTGTGGAAGCAAACTTCCAACACCATTCCTCCATGCTCCCATTCCTTAATGTAATTCACTGCATTTAATGTGATTAATGTGGAAAGTAGGAAGAGCAGTGTTCCCAAAGGAATTCCCAGACTGACAGCTGCTTTACATAATCAGCACAGAAACCACAGTGGTAGAGCATCCTCCAGCTATTGCCTCTTAATGGAGAGGCTTGGGGTTTTTTTGCTTTACTACTCTTCCTCAGTGAGCCTTAGGCTGGAGAGTTGGGCAGGGATAAATTTAATGAAGTTCAACGAGGGCAAGTGTAGAGTCTTGCACCTGGGAAGGAACAACTCCATGGAAGAGTATAGGTTGGGGACTGACCTGCTGGAGAGCAGTGAAAGGGAAAGGACCTGGGGGTCCTGGTGGGTGGGAGGTTGACCGTGAGCCAGCAATGTGCTCTGGTGGCCCAGCAGACCAAGGGCATCCTGGGGTGGATCAGAAAGGCTGTGGTTAGCAGAATTACACTAAGTGATTTTTGAGTCCCCTGCAATGTGCACTCAAACATGGAAGATGCACATTTGCCAGTCTGTTCTTTTCCTTCCAGACATTCATGCCACAAATCATTCCCTCACCTTATAACCTCACTATGGAGTTCTGCCCAGTTGCTTTATTTCACAGACTTCATTCACATTTGCTTCACATTTTCTTTCCTTTTTTTCTGTTAAATCAGAGAATCACAGAAGGTTAGGGGCTGGCAGGGACCTCCAAAGCTCATCCAGTCCAAACCCTCTGCCAGAGCAGAATCACCGAGAGCAGATCACACAGGAACACAGCCAGGCAGGCTTTGAGTATCTCCAGAGAGGGAGACACCACAACCCCCCTGGACAGCCTGTTCCAAGGCTCTGTCACCCTCACAGGGAAAAATATTTTCCTCATGTTTCCATGGAACTTCCTCTGCCTCAGCTTCCACCACTGCCCCTTGTGCTGGCATTGGGCATCCCCCAGCAGAGCCTGGCTCCAGACTCTGGGCACTCACCCTACACAGCTTTATCAACAGCAATGAGGTCACCTCTCAGGCTCCTCCTCTCCAAGCTCCAGAGCCCTCTGCTGCCTCAGGCTCTCCTCATAAGGAAGATGTTCCACTCCCTTCATCACTTATGTGGCTCTGTGCTGGACTCTTTCAAGCAGTTCCCTCAGGTCCTTCTTGAACTGAGGGGCCCAGAACTGGACACAATATTCCAGATGTGGCCTCACCCAGGCAGAGTAGAGGGAGAGGAGAACCTCTCTCGACCTACTAACCACATCCTATCTAATCCACCCCAGGACACCATTGGCCTTCTTGGGCACAAGGGCACACTGCTGGTATTGAATGGTATTGGTAGAGCACCCTGCAAAATTTTAATGAACTCTAGAGCTCAACTTAAAATTGCAGTTGAAAACAAACCACACAGATCAAAGCCTCCCAAATAACTTTCAATGAGGAAGGTGTTGGGTTTGGGGGGGCTTTTCTTTTTAGAATAGAATAGAATAGAATAGAATAGAATAGAATAGAATAGAATAGACCAGGTTGGAAGAGACCTTCAAGATCATCGTGTCCAACCCATCAACCAATCCAACCCACCTAAACAACTAACCCATGGCACCAAGCACCCCATCAAGTCTCCTCCTGAACACCTCCAGTGATGGTGACTCCACCACCTCCCCAGGCAGCCCATTCCAATGGGCAATCACTCTCTCTGTATGGAACTTCTTCCTAACATCCAACCTGAACCTCCCCTTGCACAGCTTGAGACTGTGTCCTCTTGTTCTGGTGCTGGTTGCCTGGGAGAAGAGACCATCATCCACCTATCTACAACCTCCCTTCAGGTAGTTGTAGAGAGCAAGAAGATCACCCCTGAGTCTCCTCCAGGCTAAGCAATCCCAGCTCCCTCAGCCTCTCCTTATAGGGCTTGTGTTCCAAATGAACATATGAATGTTGGACTTCCTTTGCCTGTTTATGTGTCTGGAGGAGTTCAACAACTTTGCCCTGGACATCTCATGGCCCAAATGAGTACAGTATCACAGTATCACCAAGGTTGGAAGAGATCTCAAACATCATCAGGTCCAACCTATCACCCAAGACCTCACGACTAGACCATGGCACTGAGTGCCACGTCCAATCCCCCCCTTGAACACCTCCAGGGATGGTGACAATAATGTTCATCAGATAACAGTGGAACAAATTTAAAGTGCTCTGTTGAGGTGCTGTTCTATTTTGACTTTTAGGTGAAAACCAAGAGTCTACTTCTTGCAGTGCAAGTAGGAGTCTACTGCACCTCAAGATCACGTGCAGCCTGTGTTTTAAATGGTCCTTTCTTAATGTGGGAGTCACCTCCTTATTTGCCTTGGTTATAATTAATCTTTAAAAAGAAGGACGGTTTCACATTTAAATGAACCTACAAAATATGACATGAAGTGTCCAAACCCAGACACTCGACCATTACATTTATTACTGCAAATTGAATGGCATTGGTAGAGCACCCTACAAAATCATAATGAAATCTAAAACTCAAAATTGCAGTTGAAACCAACCACAAAGATCAGAGCCTCCCAATTAACTTCCAGAGAGGAAGCTGTTGGTTATTTTGGGGGGGCTTTTCTTTCTAGTGAACATTGGACTTCATTTCGAATAAACCAAACCAGGTTGGAAGAGACCTTCAAGATCATCGTGTCCAACCCATCAACCAATCCAACCCACCCAAACAGCTAACCCATGGCACCAAGCACCCCATCAAGTCTCCTCCTGAGCACCTCCAGTGATGGTGACTCCACCACCTCCCCAGGCAGCCCATTCCAATGGGCAATCACTCTTTCTCTGTGTAGAACTTCCTCCTAACATCCAACCTGAACCTGCCCTGGCGCAGCTTGACACCGTGTCCTCTTGTTCTGGTGCTGGCTGCCTGGGAGAAGAGACCAACCTCTGCCTGTCTACAACCTCCCTCCAGGTAGTTGTAGAGAGCAATAAGGTCACCCCTGAGTCTCCTCCTCTCCAGGCTAAGCAGCCCCAGCTCCCTCAGCCTCTTCTCAAAGGGCTGTGTTCCAAACCCCTCACCAACTTTGTTGCCCTTCTCTGGACACACTCCAGCAAGTCAACCTCCTTCCTAAACTGAGGGGCCCAGAACTGGACACAGGACTCGAGGTGTGGCCTAACCAGTGCAGTGTACAGGGGCAGAATGACCTCCCTGCTCTGCTGGCCACACTGTTCCTGATGCAGGCCAGGATGCCACTGGCCCTCTTATCTGCCTGGGCACACTGCAGGGTCATGTTCAGCCTAGCATTGACCAGCACCCCCAGGTCCCTCTCTGCCTGGCTGCTCTCAGCCACTCTGACCCCAGCCTGTAGCTCTGCATGGGGTTGTTGTGGCCAATGTGCAGAACCTGGCACTTGGATGTGTTCAATCTCCTGCCCTTGGACTCTGCCCATCTGTCCAGCCTGTCCAGGTCCCTCTGCAGAGCCTCTCTACCTTCCAGCAGATCAACTCCTGCCCCCAGCTTGGTGTCATCAGCAAATGTACTGATGATGGACTCAATGCCCTCATCCAGATCATCAGTGAAGATGTTAAAGAGCACAGGGCCCAGCACTGATCCTTGGGGCACACCACTGGTGCCTGGCTGCCAGCTGGCTGTGGCACCATTCACCACCACTCTCTGGGCTCAGCCTCCAGCCAGTTCCAGCCAGTTCCTAACCCAGCTCAGAGTGCTGCTGTCCAAGCCATGGGCTGACAGCTTGGCCAGGAGTTTGCTATGGGGGACAGTGTCAAAGGCCTTGCTGAGGTCCAGGTAGACTACATCCACCATTTCTTTGCCTGTTTATGTATCTGGAGGAGTTCACCAGCACTTGCAGAGTATATTCTGTTTATACACCATCTGACAAATCTGGGAGCTTGCAACCAGTGCATTCTGTTAATTATAGTAGGTGCTTTGGCTATTTTATGTATGTGAGCAGCTTGAGCTAAATGGAGAAGATAAAAATCAATGAGGCAGGAAAGTCCAATTAAAAGTACATTAATCAAATGCCCCCCAAATGCCTTTCCTCTCTGCTATGTATTGTTGCACTTTATGGAGAGTGCCTGTTGGAAGTCAGTCGTCCTTCTGCATCTAATGTAGTAGCTCAGTCAGTCAATTTGCTGTAATAACTGTAATTGTCTAATGTCTGGGTTTGGACACTTCATGTCATATTTGGTAGGTTCATTTAAATGTGAAACCATCCTTCTTTTTTAAAGATTAATTATAACCAAGGCAAATAAGGAGGTGACTCCCACATTAAGAAAGGGCCATTTAATACACAGGCTGCATGTGATCTTGAGGTGCAGTAGACTCCTACCTGCACTGCAAGAAGTAGACTCCTGGTTTTCACCTAAAACATCAAAATAGAACAGCACTTCAAATTTGTTCCACTGTTACCTGATGAACATTATTGTCACCATCCCTGGAGGCGTTCAAGGGGGGATTGGACGTGGCACTCAGTGCCATGGTCTAGTCGTGAGGTCTTGGGTGATAGGTTGGACCTGATGATCTTTGAGGTCTCTTCCAAGCTTGGTGATACTGTGATACTGTCCTCATTTGGGCCATGAGATGCCCAGGGCAAAGTTGTTGAACTCCTCCAGACACATAAACAGGCAAAGGAAGTCCAACATTCACTAAAAAGAAAAGCCCCCCTCCAACCCAACACCTTCCTCTCTGCAGTTGAAAACAAACCACACAGATCAAAGCCTCCCAAATGACTTTCAATTTTAAGCTGAGCTCTAGAGTTCAGTAAAATTTTGCAGGGTGCTCTACCAATGCCATTCAATGCCAGCAGTGTGCCCTTGTGCCCAAGAAGGCCAATGGTATCCTGGGGTGGATTAGATAGGATGCGGTTACTAGGTTGAGAGAGGTTCTCCTCCCCCTCTACTCTGCCTGGGTGAGGCTGCAGCTGGAATATTGTGTCCAGTTCTGGGCCCCTCAGGGAACTGCTTGAATTAATCCAGCACAGAGCCACAAAAATGATGAAGGGAGTGGAACATCTTCCTTATGAGAGACTGAAGAAGCAGAGGCTCTGTACCTTGGAGAAGAGGAGCCTGAGAGTTGACCTCATTGCTGTTGATAAAGCTGTGCAGGGTGAGTGCCCAGAGGCTGGAGCCAGGCTCTGCTGGGTGATGCCCAAGGACAGGACAGGAGGCAATGGAAGTTTTTAGGGAGACTTGATCTTTGTGGTTTGTTTTCAACTCCACTTATAACTTGAGTTCCAGATTTCATTACAATTTGAGAATAGAATAGAATAGAATGGAATCATAGAATCATAGAATCATAGAATCAGTCAGGGTTGGAAGGGACCACAAGGATCATCTTGTTTCAACCCCCCTGCCATGGGCAGGGACACCCCACACTAGATCAGGTTGCCCAGAGCCCGATCAGGCTGGCCAGAGCGAATAGAATAGAATAGAATAGAATAGAATAGAATAGAATAGAATAGAATAGAAGAGACCTTCAAGATCATCGTGTCCAACCTACCATCCAACACCACCTAATCAACTAAACCATGCAACCAAGCACCCTATCAAGTCTCCTCCTGAACACCTCCAGTGATGGTGACTCCACCACCTCCCCAGGCAGCCCATTCCAATGGCCAGTCACTCTCTCTGTGTAAAACTTCCTCCTAATCTCCAGCCTAATCCTCCCCTGGTGCAGCCTGAGACTGTGTCCTCTTGTTCTGGTACTGGCTGCCCGGGAGAAGAGACCAACCTCTGCCTGTCTACAACCCTCCTTCAGGTAGTTGTAGAGAGCAATAGGATGCTCTGCCAATGGCATTCAAGTTGGAATTTGAGGGCACTACGTTGTGTCCCCCACGTGATGCTCTCCAGTCCTATAAACAAACCTGTGAGACTGTATTTGAGTCCAAACATTGACCTAACACCACCATGGCCCTTAAGCCATGTCCCAGAGTGCAAGACCTATAGGTTTTTTGAACACCTGCAGGGATGGTGACTCCACCACCTCCCTAGGCTGCCTATTTAAATGCCTGAGCACCCTTTCAGTAAAGACAATTTTTGTAATACCTAATCACAGATGTTAGGAGAACACTTCAAATGATTGCTTCACTCAAGCATTAAACCTGGGCTCATCTTTAATGGTCTTCTACCTGTGGTCATTTTGCTGTAGAGGAACAAAAACCAAGTTCCTGATTTCTGTTCCAGTGGCTCCCACAATTGTCTGCAATAGCTGAGGATTCAATAAGATGCACTAATATTAACTGCTGAATTTCCTGTCAGTGAGAGGAATTTTAGGAGGAGGTTTCTGACTTGAGTGTGAAAAGGCTTCATCATAAAATTTTGAATGACTGGTGATGCACTCCCCTTTGGAGAATGCTGGAGAAACAACATTCCATGTTAAGCTGAGCCTTCCAGGGGAGAAGGAGGGTTTGCAGGAGTACATGTTCATTATACATTGGAGGTACTAGTTGACAAGATTGAAAGCACAGGCTCCAAAACAACCAACTTGAGGCTCTTGACTTGCTTTTCCTAGTTATCTTTAGCAGCAATCTTAGGAGTACTTCAGAGACTAGAGAGTCCATTTTACCTGCTTATGGAGCATGGAGACTGAACAAGTTTTGAGGAGAATAGCCCTGAAAAACAAAGCCTGAACAGCACCATCAACTCCAAACTGTGGAGACAGGTCCCCTCAGAGCATTATCCTATCCAGACTGAACAGCCCCAACTCTTTCAGTCTAACTGTGGCCTTCCAGTATCTGAAGGGGGCCTAAAGGAGAGCTGGGGAGGGACTTTTTAGGGTGTCAGGGAGTGATAGGACTGGGGAAATATGGAGCAAAACTAGAAATGGATAGGATAGGATAGGATAGGATAGGATAGGATAGGATAGGATAGGATAGGATAGGATAGGATAGGATAGGATAGGATAGGATAGGATAGGATAGGATAGGATAGGATAGGATAGGATAGGATAGGATAGACCAGACCAGGTTGGAAGAAACCTTCAAGATCATCGTGTCCAACCTATCATCCAACACCACCTAATCAACTAAACCATGCGACCAAGGACCCCATCAAGTCTCCAATTCTGATTGGATGTGAGGAAGAAGTTGTTCCCCATGAGGGTGGTGAGACAGTGGAACAGGTTGCCCAGGGCACTGGTGGAAGCCTCATCCCTGGAAGTTTTTTCAGGCCAGGCTGGATGTGGCTGTGAGCAACCTGCTGTAGTGTGAGGTGTCCCTGCCCATGGCAGGGGTGGGAGCTGGCTGATCCTTGAGGTCCCTTTCAGGCCTGGCAATTCTTTGATTGCATGAAAACACCTTAAAACAATGATTAGAACAGAAGTGTGAAGACACAACCAGATGAGCTCATTAGCAATGAGTTTCCTTTCACTTCTGAGTAAAACTTTCTGTCGCTTGTAAATATAAAAGACAGCTATATGGTGTCCTTAATGAGGAGTAAATAAAATACAGTTAGCTATATGATTGCCCTTTTAATTCATAATGCCTCTCTGCAGTCTGGCATGCACTTAAAAAGAGGGAAATTAAAAGGGTTGGCAGTGATTTATGCCTGGGGCTAATTTGTTTAAATCTGAACTACCGTAGAGAACGAAGAATAAAACATATGCTCTGTGCATGTGTTATGCAGGCATGAACCACTCTAACCATGAAGCACTGCAGATATTCTTCTCAGAAGGGAGTGAAGATGGTCTTAAAAAGATCTCTCTGGTTTCCTTCCTAGGGATGTGCAGGCTAAGCAGACGTGCCTCAGCCCTGCTTTAAAAGCAGGCTCAAGAACCTTGAGTCAAACATTGGGTACAAACTTCTGGCACTCCCTGAGATATGCCACAGTTGCCTTTGCAATTTATTCTTAGTTGCCTGCCTTGGGAAATAAATAAATAAATAAATAACTACTGGAACTCTGCAAACATTTGATATATCTCAGCCCATTCTGCCTCTGAGTGAAAAATAGAGCTCGTATTTCTAAAGCACTAAATCCGTTCCTCCGACCCTTCCAGCCAGGCAGTTTGATTTGCTGCTTTGCAGAAGGGGAAGAGCGAGGGGCCAGGAAGTTAGGGAGGACTTGCCCAAAGTCATGGAGGAGGTAAAACAGGAGCAGAAATAAAACAAACAAACAAACAAAACAAAAGCTTCAGAGAATCATTGAGGTTGGAAAAGACCTCTGAGAACACCAAGTCCAACCATCACCTTTCCACCACCATGCCCTCTAAATCACGTCCCAACGTGCCATGTCTACACAGTTTGTGAATGCCTCCAGGGATGGTGACTCCACCATTTCACAGGACAGTCTGTTCAAGTGCCTGACCACTCTTTCAGTAAACAAATTTATCTTTATACCCAGCCTAAACCTCCCCTGGTTCAACCTGAGGCCATTTCCTCTCATCTTATCAGTAGTTACTGGGGAAAAGATGGACACCCACATCACTGCAACCTCTTTTCAGGTAGAGAGCAGTGAAGTCTCCCTACAGCCTACTCTTCTCCAGAGCAAAGAACCCCAGTGCATAGAACTACAGAATGGCCTGGGTTGGAAGGGACCTCCAAAGGTCATAGTATAGTATCATAATATAGTATCATAGTATCAGTCAGGGTTGGAAGGGACCACAAGGATCAGCTAGTTCCAACCCCCCTGCCATGGGCAGGGACACCCCACACTAGATCAGCCTGGCCAGAGCCTCAGCCAGCCTGGCCTTAAACACCTCCAGGGACAGGGCCTCAACCACCTCCCTGGACAACCCATTCCAGGGCTTCACCACTCTCATGGGGAAGAACTTCCTCCTCCCCTCCAGCCTGAATCTCCCCACCTCCAGCTTCATTCCATTCCCCCTAGTCCTATCACTACCTGAGATCCTGAGCAGTCCCTCCCCAGCCTTCCTGTAGCCCCCTTCAGATACTGGAAGGTCACAATGAGGTCACCTGGGAGCCTTCTCTTCTGCAGACTGAACAGCCCCAACTCCTTCAGTCTGTCCTCACAGGAGAGCAGCTCCAGCCCTCTGCTCATCCTCCTGGCCCTTCTCTGGACACCTTCCTGTATTTGTGCCTGGGATTGCCTCCACCCAGATGCAGGACCCTGCCCTTGCTCTTGTTGAACCTCATGAGGTTGGCTTGTGCCCACCTCTCCAGCCTGTCCAGGTCCCTCTGGATGGCCTCCCTTCCCTCCAGCCTGTCTGCTGCACCACACAGCTTGGTGTCATCAGCAAACTTGCTGAGGGTGCACTCAATGCCACTGTCCATGGCACCCACAAAGATGTTGAACAAGACAGGACTGATCCCTGAGGGACTCTGCTTGTCCCTGGCCTCCACTGGGACATGGAGCCATTGACAGCCACTCTTTGGGTGCGGCCATCAAGCCAGTTCCTTATCCATCTAGCGGTCCAGTCATCCAGTCTGACCTCCCTGCAGTCAGCAGAGACATGCCCAACCAGATCAGGCTGCACAGGGCCTCACTGAGCCTCACCTTGAATATCTCCAGGGAAGGGACCTCAACCACCTCGCTGGGCAACCTGTTCCAGTGTTCCACCACCCTCATACTGAAGAGACTGTTCCTACCATCCAATCTAAACCTGCTCTTCTCTAGTTTGGAGCCATTGCCCCTCATTCTGTCACTGCAGGCCTCTGCTGTTCCTTCAGCCACTCCTCACAGGACTTTTGTTCAAGGCCCTGCAGCATCTTGGTTGCCTTTCTCTGGACACACTTCAGCAACTCAATGTCCATCTCATAGAGAGGGGCCCAAAACTGAAGAGAGAATTTGAGTTGTGGCCTCAACTTAACTTGGCTGCTTATGTCCAACAACAAATGAATAAATCTCTCCAGTACTATGACTGCACTATAACAGAGTGTCTTCTAGCCTCAACTTTATTCCCCCTCCAGTAACATTCTCTCATTGTCCAGGAATGTTTTGCTACTTAATTAGCTCAATGGTAATCAGAAAGAAGAATCTGGTCCTTGGCCTACAAAATCTACCTGTGTTTAAACTGAAAGAAGAACAAATTGTTTAAAGAAGAGAGCATTACAAAAATAAATTACAAATAAATCAGTATTTCTCTAAGCAGGAAGACAAACAGAGTCACAGGGAATTACTGAGCAGCATGTGGCACCAGGGTAGTGCAACGCTGGAACAGGTTGCCCAGGGAGGTGGTTGGGACCCCATCCCTAGAGGTACAGTCATAGAATCAATCAGATTGGAAAAGACCTCAGAGATCATCAAGGCCAACCTATTACCTAATACCTAACACCTCCTGACAACTAAACCGTGGCTCCAAGTGCCACATCCAAGCCTTTTTTGAACACCTCCAGGGATGGTGACTCCACCACCTCCCTGGGCAGCACATTCCAATGGCCAATCTCTCTCCCTGTGAAGAACTTTCTCCTCACCTCAAGCCTAAACCGCCCCTGGTGCAGCTTGAGACTGTGTCCTCTTGTTCTGGTGCTGGTTGCCTGGGAGAAGAGACCAACCCCTTCCTGGCTACAACCTCCATTCAGGCAGTTGAAGAGAGCAAGAAGGTCTATCCTGAGCCTCCTCTTCTCCAGGCTAAGCAACCCCAGCTCCCTCAGCCTCTCCTCCCAGGGATGTGCTCCAAACCCCTCCCCAGCCTCATTGCCTTTTTCTGGACATGTTCCAGCATCTCAACATCTTTCTTGATTTGAGGGGCCCAGAACTGGACACAGGACTCAAGGTGTGGCCTAACCAGTGCTGAAGAGAGGGTAGAATGACTTCCAGGCTCCTGCTGGCCACACTGTTCCTGATCCAGGCCAGGATGCCATTGGCCTTCTTGGCCACCTGGGTACACTGCTGGCTCATGTTCACCCAGCTGTCAACCAGTACCCCTGGGTCCCATTCTGCCTGGCTTCTCTCCAGCCACTCTGTCCCCAGCCTGATATTCAAGGTGAGGCTGGATAGGGCTCTGGGCAACCTGATCTAGTTGGGGATGTCCCTGCTCACTGCAGCAGGGGTTGGACTAGCTGACCTTTGGAGGTCCTTTCCAACCCAGACCATTCTATGATTCTATACAGTTGCAGACTTCAGGTGTAGGGCTGATTTTGTCTTGTCCAGGTATCAGAAATGCTACATAAACCCAACATGAATTAAAGAATTCAAAATAAAACCAGTATCTCACATAATCATTCACTTTCCCAGGCTGTTCTGAGCCTTGCACTGCAGGTCAGTGTTTTCAGTGTGCCTAGAAACCTTTTTTGTCTGGGTTGGCTCCTTGGCCACCACCCCTTATTGAACTCTGCTATCCTGTGTAATAGATCCTCCCACAGTACCATCCCTGTTTTATTTGGTCTGCAGGCCTGTGGGACTCATTACTTTTCCAAACTCTTCAGTTATGGGGTCACACAGTGACTGTGGAGCACAGCCAGATACAGAGCAACTAGAGTCACAGTTTCTGGGAACACATTTAATCCCATTGCTTGCTTCTTGATTGCCAGCTGACTACAATCTATATCTAAATATATTGGGGGGGGGGGGGGGGGGGCGGGAAATAAAGTTTCCAAGTGGACCAAACCTGGGTTTTGCTGTCAGACAGTCTTTAAACCTTGGCTGGTGCTGAGCTGTTTGTCCATGCCAGGATCCTGGCTGTCTCTGCCACTCACTGTGTCCACCTTGTTCCTGGCAGAAGTCCCCTGGCAGCATTTTGAGCTCCAGGCTATGACCCAGTACAAGGCATCTGCTCCTCTGGGCAGACTTAACTTAGCTGAAGCCCTGAATGCCTAATGCTCTGTTGGTTCCTGAAGGCAAAGCATCATTTTGACATATGAATGGTTTCCTCTCTCTCCATCTCAGGCCATCTTTTCTCCCCCTCTTCTGGGCCATGGCAGCTGGAAAACCTGCCTGGTGTCATGGCAAAACAAGTGCACAGTGGAAAACACTAAATGTAAAGGCAGCTGTGAGTTCTTCTGGGTGTGACAAGCTCACTGGCTCTTTCCACAAACAACCAATGTCTTTCAGCTTTGAGCTCATCCTAGGAACTTCTATGTAGCAGTGTAAGGGCAAGCATCAAAACCCACAGGCTCAGGTGTTCTGGCATCAAAGATGAGGACTTGTTTGAAAAATCCTAGTGAAGGTTTTAAAGCCAAAATATCTACTCTGAATTGACAGGAATCACAGAATCACAGAAACATTCAAGTTGGAAAAGACCCTCAGGAGCACCAAGTCCAAACCACAACCCTACTCTACAAGCTTCCACCCCTAAACCATGGACCCAAGCACCACATCCAAACCACCTTGAAACACATCCAAGCTTGGGGACTCCACCACCTCCCTGGGCAGCACATTCCAAGGCCTGACCACTCTTGCCATCAAAAAGTGTTTCTTAATGTCCAGTCTAAACCTACCCAGGGGCAGCTTGAGGCCATTCCCTCTTGTTCTGTCACTAATACCCCTGGGAGAAGAGACCAGCAGCAGCCTCTCCACAACCTCCTTTCAGAGAGTTGTAGCCAGCACTGAGGTCTTCCCTCAGCCTCCTCTTTTCCAAACTAACCTTCCTCAGCTCCTTCAGTTGCTCTTTGTCACATTTATTCTCCAGGCCCTTCCCAAGCTTTGTTGCAGCACGTTAGGAAGCATGTTAGTTTCAGCCTGCACTTGTATTAGCTCAAAAGTTGGGCAGGAAACTGTTCTGTTCTAGTTTTTGTTTGCTTCACTATTCAAATTAGCAGATGCACTTCCTATCCTTTGGTGCTTCTCGTGTCAATAACACAGAAATCCCATGGAAACAGGCCAGAGATTTTCTTAGCAACCAAGCCTCTTGCCTGACACACACCATTAACTGCAACAGCCTGTTAAAAGCTTAAAATAAACCCATCCTGGGTTTTTATTTAGAATTTTCTTAGAGTGGAAGATTATTCACTGGTAATGAATTTAGCAGAGGCTAAGAAGAATTTCTGTACTGCTATGGAGGCTGAGCAGCCAAGGGGTGTCACGGTGAAAGCAAATGACACTGGTGAATGCAGATCTGCTGGGACTGATCCAAGGATTCCCACTCCAGGTGTAGTGAAAACCACTCTCAGCAATTGATTGCATCGGCTGCCCCAGGATTAAAATGGAAATTTATTTAGAATAAACCTTTATTTAGAATAAACCAAACCAGGTTGGAAGAGACCTTCAAGATCATCGAGTCCAACCTATCATCCAACACCACCTAATCAACTAACCCATGGCACCAAGCACCCCATCAAGCCTCCTCCTGAACACCTCCAGCGATAGTGACTCCACCACCTCCCCAGGCAGCCCATTCCAATGGGCAATCACTCTCTCTGGGTAAAACTTCCCCCTGACCTCCAGCTTGAACCTCCCCTTGCACAGCCTGAGACTGTGTCCTCTTGTTCTGGTGCTGGCTGCCTGGGAGAAGAGACCAACCTCTGCCTGGCTACAACCTCCTTTCAGGTAGTTGTAGAGAGCAATAAGGTCACCCCTGAGTCTCCTCCTCTCCAGGCTAAGCAACCTCAGCTCCCTCAGCCTCTCCTCACAGGGCTGTGTTCCAAACCCCTCCCCAGCTTTGTTGCCCTTCTCTGGACTCGTTCCAGCAAGTCAACCTCCTTCTTAAACTGAGGGGCCCAGAACTGGACACAGGACTCAAGGTGTGGCCAAACCAGTGCAGTGTCCAGGGGCAGAATGACCTCCCTGCTCCTGCTGGCCACACTGTTCCTGGTGCAGACCAGGATGCCATTGGCCCTCCTGGCTGCCTGGGCACACTGTAGGCTCATGTTCAGCCTACCATCGACCATCAACCGCATGTCCCTGTCTGCCTGGCTGCTCTCCAGCCACTCTCCATCCTATTTCTAAAGAAGCATTTTTATCTTTGCTTAGAATAAGCTCCACTAAGAAGGGGCTATTCAGTTTGGAGAAGAGAAGTCTGTGAGGAGACCTTATTGTGGCCTTCCAGTATCTGAAGGGGGCTACAAGAAAGCTGGGGAGGGTCTTTTGAGGGTGTCAGAGAGTGAAGCAAAACTAGAAGTGGATAGAGTCATATTGGATGTTAGGAAGAAGTTCTTCCCCATGAGGGTGGTGAAAGCCTGGCACAGGTTGCCCAGGGAGGTGGTGGAAGCCTCATGCCTGGAGGTGTTTGCAGCCAAGCTGGATGTGGCTGTGAGCAACCTGCTGTAGTGTGAGGTGTCCCTGCCCATGGCAGGGGGGTTGGAACTAGATGATGCTTGAGGTCCCTTCCAACTCTGACAATTCTGTGACTTCATGGTCCTTGAATTAGACCAAGGTGCAGGCTGAGAGTATATGAAAAAGAGTTATTTTTAGAAACAGTGTACATAAGGGAAATGAAAAGAAATAAAACAACACTGAGGTAAAGACTGACACTGACTTGAACTCAGCTCCTTAGAGGCTTGCACAGTGTGGTTTTGTCACAGACTAATCAACCATTTTTGTTGCAGCCATCAAAAAACTTCAGAGATCTTTGGGTCTCTCTGCAGGCATTACTCAGAGGTAGGATTTACATTCATTATTATTATTATTTTAATGTGAGGAGGAAGTTCTTCCCCATGAGAGTGATGAAGCCCTGGAATGGGTTGTCCAGGGAGGTGGTTGAGGCCCTGTCCCTGGAGGTGTTTAAGCCCAGGCTGGCTGAGGCTCTGGCCAGGCTGATGTAGTGTGGGGTGTCCCTGCCCATGGCAGGGGGGTTGGAACTAGATGATCCTTGTGGTCCCTTCCAACCCTGACTGATACTATGATACCATGATAATTCCCTCTAACAATCCTGGAAGTAGTTGTCCAGGAGTAGAAATTTTTCTGGCATTGAGATTAAAAAAAACCAGAACACCAACAAACAAAAAACCAACCATCCACCAACACCACCAAAAAAAAACCCACTCTTAAGTAGTAGAATGAGAAAGAAAGGAACAAAAGGACACAGCATTGAGCTTTATCAGCTGGAGACCTTAAGTAGCCCTTTAATTCAGTTCTCCTAAATAGTTTATGATCAATGGCAGCTTTACTGATCTCATAGGAAGAATGACTTCTCCAGTAAACTGGGTGGTTGAAGTTTAATGATATGCCTCCAAGTACAAGCCTCCTGATTTGTGCTTGCTGTTGGTGAGGGCAATACATCACAACATCTCTTCCCTTCACAACTGACCCCCAGGATGTAAGGCAAACAGCTCTCAAAAGGGTTGTGCTGAAGCTTACAGCAAGTTCATAGTATCATAGTATCAGTCAGGGTTGGAAGGGACCACAAGGATCATCCAGTTCCAACCCCCCTGCCATGGGCAGGGACACCCCACACTAGATCAGCCTGGCCAGAGCCTCAGCCAGCCTGGGCTTAAACACCTCCAGGGATGGGGCCCCAACCACCTCCCTGGACAACCCATTCCAGGGCTTCACCACTCTCATGGGGAAGAACTTCCTCCTCCCCTCCAGCCTGAATCTCCCCACCTCCAGCTTCATTCCATTCCCCCTAGTCCTATCACTCCCTGAGATCCTGAGCAGTCCCTCCCCAGCCTTCCTGTAGCCCCCTTCAGATACTGGAAGGCCACAATGAGGTCACCTGGGAGCCTTGGACATCCTTAAAGCTCTGCAAAGCTGTGCAAACTAGTAAAGACCAAATCAGAGCAAGACTAGGCCTTGGGTTAGGTAGGAAAATATTCCATGTAACTTGGTTTAGGTTACTAAATATTCCATATGACTTTGCAGAGAAGGAAGACTTCTGTCACCTGGAGCTGAGCGGCGTGAGCTGTGCCCCGCCGCAGTCATTAGGAGTCTGTGAAATCAGACTGGTGCCAAATGTCAGCACAGAGAATTAGATTTGCCTGTGTTAAGGCATGGTAATAAAATGCAGTGACCAGGACCAACCATCTCTGTTGCTCAGTTTTGCTGCCAGGGGTTGGGCAAAGGGCTGCCACAGCCACTTTGACAAACGCACTGGCACGCCTCAGTGCGCCGAGCTTCTGCCCAATGCCATTTCAAGCTCTCATACCTCCACCACACAGCTATAGAATGACCTCGGAATAAGAGCCTTGTGTTGTGGTTGTTGAAATTTGGTCTGTGCAAAAAATTGGTCAAGCAATACTGTAGAATATGGTCTCCTAAAGCACAAATGTCTATCGCGGCTTTAGAGAATAGAATAGAATAGAATAGAATGGAATGGAATGGAATGGAATGGAACAGAATGGAATAGACCAGACCAGACCAGACCAGGTTGGAAGAGACCTTCAAGGTCATCGTGTCCAACCCATCAACCAATCCAACACCACCTAAACAACTAACCCATGGCACCAAGCACCCCATCAAGTCTCCTCCTGAACACCTCCAGTGATGGTGACTCCACCACCTCCCAAGGCAGCCCATTCCAATGGCCAATCACTCTCTCTGTGTAGAACTTCCTCCTGATCTCCAGCCTGAACCTCCCCTGGTGCAGCCTGAGACTGTGTCCTCTTGTTCTGGTGCTGGTTGCCTGGGAGAAGAGACCAACCTCTGCCTGTCTACAACCTCCCTTCAGGTAGTTGTAGAGAGCAAGAAGGTCTCCCCTGAGCCTCCTCTTCTCCAGGCTAAGCAACCCCAGCTCCCTCAGCCTCTTCTCACAGGGCTGTGTTCCAAGCCCCTCACCAACTTTGTTGCCCTTCTCTGGACATGCTCCAGCAAGTCAACCTCCTTCTTAAACTGAAGGGCCCAGAACTGGTCACAGGACTCCAGGTGTGGCCTAACCAGTGCAGTGTACAGGGGCAGAATGACCTCCCTGCTCCTGCTGGCCACACTGTTCCTGATGCAGGCCAGGATGCCATTGGCCCTCTTGGCTGCCTGGGCACACTGCAGGCTCATGTTCAGCCTACCATCAACCACCACCCCCAGGTCCCTCTCTGCCTGGCTGCTCTCAGCCACTCTGACCCCAGCCTGTAGCACTGCATGGGGTTGTTGTGGCCAATGTGCAGAACCTGGCACTTGGATGTGTTCAATCTCCTGCCCTTGGACTCTGCCCATCTGTCCAGCCTGTCCAGGTCCCTCTGCAGAGCCTCTCTACCCTCCAGCAGATCAACTCCTGCCCCCAGCCTGGTGTCATCAGCAAATTTACTGCTGATGGGCTCAATGCCCTCATCCAGATCATCAATAAAGATGTTAAAGAGCACAGGGCCCAGCACTGGTCCCTGGTAAAGAGTAAATTTAGATTGGATGTTAGGAGCACTGAGGGTGGTGAATCACTGGAACAGGTTGCCCAGGGAGGTGGTTGAGCCCCATCCCTGTAGATATTCAAACTGAGGCTGATCAGGGCTCTGGGGAGCCTGATCTAGTTAAGGATGCCCCTGATGACTGCAGAGGGGCGTGGACTGGGTGACCTTTGGAGGTCCCTTCCACCCCAGCCTATGCTGTGATTCCATGGTAATTTCTCACAGATCTGATACATTTTGCGTCTCTAGAGGCCTGCATTAGGAATAGTGTGGCCAGCAGGAGCAGGGAAGTCATTGTGCCCCTGGACTCAGCACTGGTTAGGCCACACCTTGAGTTCTGTGTCCAGTTCTGGGCTCCTCAGTTTAAGAAGGACATCGAGACACTTGAAGGTGTCCAGAGAAGGGCAACAAGGCTGGGGAGAGGCCTTGAGCACAGCCCTGTGAGGAGAGGCTGAGGGAGCTGGGATTGATTAGCCTGGAGAAGAGGAGACTCAGGGGTGATCTCATTGCCCTCTACAACTACCTGAAGGGTGGTGGTAGCTGGGAAGGGGTTGGTCTCTTCTCCCAGGCAACCAGCACCAGAACAAGAGGACACAGTCTCAAGCTGTGCCAGGGGGAGTTTAGGCTGGAGGTGAGGAGGTTTAGACTTGAGGTGAGGACAAAGTTCTTCACCAAGAGAGTCATTGGTCATTGGAATGTGCTGCCCAGGGAGGTGGTGGAGTCCCCATCCCTGGAGGTGTTCAAGAGGGGATTGGATGTGGCACTTGGTGCCATGGTCTAGTCATGAGGTCTGTGTTGATAGGTTGGACTCGATGATCCTCGAGGTCTCTTCCAACCTTAGTGATACTGTGAAAACATTTCTGCAGAAATCAAGAGAAAATCCCAACTTTTTTACTCCAGGTGCTGTTTGCTGGCAGGCTGAAACCAGACTAGTTTGCTGCAACAAAAGCAGTGTTTGAGGGAGAGGAATTAAATAATTCAGACTGAGCCACACCACCCCTGGAGCCAACCACTTTTGAGGCTGGGGAAGAAGCCTCTTTTTATGCACAGTGCAGCAGTTCAGCTCTCATTAATTTCAATTAAAAGTTGATGAAGCTCCCTGGTTTATTAGGCTGTCATTGGCACTATATTTTCAAATTGCAGCAAGACATTAAATATTCTCACAGGCAGTAACTGCTCACCAGGGATTTTATGCAGTGCAAGACATGGAATGAAAGCCAGCTCATTATTATTAATTATTTGTATTACTTTATTGCTTAGGAGTTGTAGTGGTGGAGCAAGGCCTCATTGCATAATGCACAGAGCCAGAACCAAAAAAAGCCATTACTCCCCTCAAGTGTTACAGATCTGAGGTCATTAGTGGCAGGACTTGGTCATGAGCTTGATTTTTGAGTGTTCTCCTTTCCAGAACCCAGGCAATGCTCTCTGATGAGTCAGTTGGGTTGTTTAGTTCATGCTGCTGGGAACCAGTGCTGCCCCAGCAGATATCCACAGCCTCGACAGGCTGGAGAGATGGGCAGAGTCCAAGGGCAGGAGATTGAACACATCCAAGTGCCAGGTTCTGCACATTGGCCACAACAACCCCATGCAGTGCTACAGGCTGGGGTCAGAGTGGCTGGAGAGCAGCCAGGTAGAGAGGGACCTGGGGGGTACTGGTCAATGGCAAGCTGAACATGAGCCTGCAGTGTGCCCAGGCAGCCAAGAGGGCCAATGGCATCCTGGCCTGCATCAGGAAGAGTGTGGCCAGCAGGAGCAGGGAGGTCATTCTGCCCCTGTACACTGCACTGGTTAGGCCACACCTGGAGTCCTGTGTCCAGTTCTGGGCCCCTCAGTTTAGGAAGGAGGTTGACTTGCTGGAACGAGTCCAGAGAAGGGCAACAAAGTTGGTGAGGGGTTTGGAACACAGCCCTGTGAGGAGAGGCTGAGGGAGCTGGGATTGCTTAGCCTGGAGGAGAGGAGGCTCAGGGGTGACCTTATTGCTCTCTACAACTACCTGAAGGGAGGTTGTAGACAGGCAGAGGTTGGTCTCTTCTCCCGGGCAGCCAGCACCAGAACAAGAGGACACAGTCTCAGGCTGCACCAGGGGAGGTTTAGGCTGGAGGTTAGGAAGAAGTTCTATACAGAGAGAGTGATTGCCCATTGGAATGGACTGCCTGGGGAGGTGGTGGAGTCACCATCACTGGAGGTGTTCAGGAGAGACTTGACAGGGTGCTTGGTTGCATGGTTTACTTGATTGGGTGGTGTTGGATGATAAATTGGACTTGATGATCTTGAAGGTCTCTTCCAACCTGGTCTGGTCTATTCTATTCTATCATCACTCAGCTGACCTAAAGGAAACCCCCAGGCTGAAGAGCTCCCTTAATTCACAACAGCACCAGTCCCCTGGTGCTTCTCTGCCCAGCTTCCCTGTCTACATTTAGCTGCCACTGGGGCTAAATTATAATAGTTGTTCCATCACCTCCCCAGCAGAGAAAGAGTAATCAGGACAAGGAGAGAAAACAGAACCACAGAATCAATCAGGTTGGAAGAGACCTCCAAGATCAAACCCCACAAGTTGAAGTGAAAAATGGAGTTAATGAAATAGCCAAACTGATATCACTGTCACTACAAAGTATAAAAAGTTATACTCAGCCCAGCAAAAGTGCAGGAGTCACAACATCCAGGAAGGCAGGCCTCGAGAGCAGGGGAAGAAAGAAGCCCAAGCATGAAGTTTCCCTCTCTTTGCCAAACTTCTTCCTTTATGTTGGGATGGTCACTGTTTGGGATGCACCTGTGAGCCAGCTCAACCCAGCTGTGCTGGCTGACTCAGAACAGCCAATGGCCTGCAGCCCATGCCTGGCCTGGGATTCTATCCCAGCAAAACCAGGACACTCACACAGCCTCCCCAGTCCTGGAAAGCAATCATCACCTCCCAGCCCTGCCTGGTCCATGGCATTCTCAGTTCCTTACACAGAACTGGAGCTGAGATCTTTTGTAAGTGACAGGAAAGTGCCAGGATCACTTGTTGTATGCATTGGCCTCAGGAAGACAGGGCAGCCACAATTTGACACCTGCTTTGCTATGGAGGGTATGAAAACCCTTCCATTTGTATCAGGTGGCTTTCCTGGGATTAAGGCATGCTGCTTGCCCAGGGAGGTGGAGGAGTCACCATGGCTGGAAGTGTCTAAAAAGAGGCTGGATGAGGCACTTGGTGCCATGGTTTAGTTGATTAGATGGTGCTGGGTGATAGGTTGGACTTGATGATCTCAAAGGCCTTTTCCAACCTGGTTAATTCTGTATTCTGTATTCTGCTGACCCTCTATGGTCTGAAGCAGATGCTTGGAGACAGGATTAATGCAAAAGCCACCCTCCAAGTAGCATTGCTAGGGCAGAGCTAATTTGAGGCCAGAAAAAAGGTGCTGCAGGGGTCAGCCTGAGCTTGGGCAGGAGTTCTGGGTAAGTGGTGGGCAGTGAAACTGCATCTCATGGGGAAGTTAGGCTGTGAATAAATGTATTTGATACCTGCAATGTTTGACATGCCTACATCTGTATTTATGCAAGTTACAGGAAGAATCTGAAGATGAAAGGCATGACTGGAGGCATAGCCCCAGTTCTAAGGCCCTGACTGCCCACAGCAGGGGGTAGCCAGCATGATCTTCTCCTCTCAAAGCAAGGAGCCTAGGAGAAGGCTTGGCTTGGATTAGTCACTCTGGGAGCTGTAGAGTGTTGATCTGTTGCTTCATACAGCCACCCACACCTGAGTCTTTGAAATGCCATCTATTTCCTGTCTGGCTACCAGGCTTTACAAGGCTGCACATCTCTCATATCTCCTGTATCATGTGAAAAACAAAGTGTTAAACAATCAGCCCCAGGTGGCATTGGGCAGGGACCTTGACCTGAATCCATTACCTCCCAAGTGAAGTAAAGAATCAGAGAATTACAGAATGGTGAGGCTTGGAAGGAGCCTCTGGATATCATCCAGTCCAATGACCCTAGAGCAGGCTGCTCAGGACAGCATCCAGGCAGGCTTCAAATGACTCCAGAGAAGGAGACTCCACCACCTTTCTGGCCAGCCTATTCCAGTGCTCTGTCACCCTCAATGTAAAGAAGTTCCTCCTCATGTTTAGATGGAACTTCCTGTGTTCAAGTTCAATCCTGGTACCTCCTGTCCTGTTACAGAATAACAGAGTGGTCCAGGCCAGAAGGCACCTCCAAAGGTCATCCAGTCCAACCCCTCCTGCAGTCAGCAGGGACATCCCCAAGATCAGGTTGCCCAGGGACTCATTGAGCCTCACCTTGAGTATCTCCAAGGAAGGAGCCTCAATCACCTCCCTAGGCAACCTGTTCCAGTGTTCCACCACCCTCATAGTGAAGAACTTCTTCCTGGTATCCAACCCAAATCTGCCCTTCTCTAGTTGCCCCTTGTCCTGTCACTGCAGCAAGGGGAAACTCTTTCCTATCCACCTCTAGCTCCAGTCTTATTAGGTGTCTGAGACACCTGATCAGTTCAAGAAGGACCTCAGGGAACTGCTTGAAAGAGTCCAGCACAGAGCCACAAAAATGGTGAAGGGAGTGGAACATCTTCCTTATGGGGAGAGCCTGAGGGAGCTGAGGGCTCTGGAGCTTGGAGAGGAGGAGCCTGAGAGGTGACCTCATTCATGTTGCTGAAGATGTGCAGGGTGAGTGGCAAGAGGCTGGAGCCAGGCTCTGCTGGGTGATGCCCAATGCCACCACAAGGGGCAATGATGAAAGTTGAGGCATAGGAAGCTCCATGGAAATAGGAGGAAAACATTTTTCCCTGTGAGGGTGACATAAAACTGGAAGGGGCTGCCCAGAGGGGTTGTGGATCTCCCTCTCTGCAGATATTCAGACCCAGCTGGTTGTGTTCCTGTGTGATCTGCTCTCAGTGATCCTGCTCTGGCAGGGGGGTTGGAACGGATAAGCTTTTGAGGTTCCCTTCCAGCCCTTAACATTCTGTGATTTCTATGTGAAAGGAATACTGGGGGTTGATGAGAACAGCAGTGAGATCCCAAATGTTCTCTCAGAGAAACAAATGGGGTCTTGCCAGGATGAACAAAGCCTCAGGAGAGCAAACCAACCTCCCTGCTCCACGAAGAGCACCGAAGCCTGCCGATAACACAGACAAGAGCATCAGTCACCTGAAATTAATGAGGAAAGAAGAGTGTGTCAGGGTGGAGAAGCACCACTGTACCAGCACGGCAGCATGACCACGTCCACAAGAGAAAGAGAATCAAAGGGAATTCATCCTCCCATCACTAAAGGAAGTGTTCCCTGGAAATAGATGGACTCGGGATACAAATCCATATCGCTCTGTCTGCTCCAGGGACTCCTCTCATGTTTTAATGTCAGCTCAGAGAGAAACACTTTGCTACACTCCTCTTGCCACAAGCTGGAAGGAAGGCCATGTGCTGGTTTATGCCAACAGCAACTAGCTTTTGACATGCAGTTGTTTTTTTTTGGCATTTGAAAGTGTGTTTAGTAAGAGAAGCAGGAAACAAACAGACAATATAAATATAACTATCTGAGGGCTGAGTGTCAGGAAGGGAGGGACAGGCTCTACTCACTGGTGCCCTGTGACAGGACAAGGGGCAATGGATGGAAACTACACCACAGGAGGTTCCACCACAACATGAGGAAGAACTTCTTCACTGTGAGGGTCACTGAGCACTGGCACAGGCTGCCCAGAGAGGTTGTGGAGTCTCCTTCTCTGGAGACTTTCCAGCCCTGTCTGGATGTGTTCCTGTGTGACCTGTGCTGGATTCTATGGTCCTGCTCTGACAGGGGGATTGGACTGGAAGATCTGTACTCTGCTTTGGTTAGGCTGCACCTTGAGTGCTGTGTCCAGTTCTGGGCCCCTCAGTTTAAGAAGAACATCGAGACTCTTGAAGGTGTCCAGAGAAGGGCAACAAGGCTGGGGAGAGGCCTTGAGCACAGCCCTGTGAGGAGAGGCTGAGGGAGCTGGGGTTGTTTAGCCTGGAGAAGAGGAGGCCCAGGGGAGACCTCATTGCCCTCTACAACTACCTGAAAGGTGGTTGTAGCCGGGAAGGGGTTGGTCTCTTCTCCCAGGCACCCAGCACCAGAACAAGAGGACACAGCCTCAAGCTGCACTAGGGGAGGTTTAGACTCCAGGTGAGGAGAAAGTTCTTCACTGAGCGAGTCATTCGTCATTGGAATGTGCTGCCCAGGGAGGTGGTGGAGTCACCATCCCTGGAGGTGTTCAAGAGGGGATTGGATGTGGCACTTGGTGCCATGGTCTAGTCATGGGGTCTGTGGTGACAGGTTGGACTCGATGATCCTCGAGGTCTCTTCCAACCTTAGTTATACTGTGATACTGTGATACTGTGATATCCAGAGGTCCCTTCCAACCCCTGACATCCTGTGAATCATCCTCCTGTCAGCCTGATGGCAGATCTGGTAAATATAACAAAAGAGCAGATATAGGATTTCATTTGGATGTTAGGAACAAGTTACTCACCATGAGGGCAGTGGAACAGGTTGCTGACAGAGGCAGTTGAGGCCCCATCCCTGGAGAGATTCAAGGTGAGGCTTGGCTGGGCTCTGGGCCACCTGATCTAGTGGAAGAAACCCCTGCTGAGGGGATTTGACTAGATGATCTTCAGAGGTCCCTTCCAACCCAGACCATTCTATGATTCTATAATTTTATGATTATTAAACAATTGGAATAAGAGACAATCATTACCAGTAAGAAACCCAGAGTTTTTCCAAAGCAATTTAGTACATTTTTGGTCATGCCAGGGGTTAGGTTGATAAATGCATGAATGTCAGTCCAATAGATGAAATACATATATAGGAAAGATTCCTCCTGAATTAACACTAAGCCAGTAGATGATGTAACCAACTGACTGACCTCAAACATAAGCACACCTCCCTGGAGGTGCTCAAGAAACATGGAGGCATGGGACTTTGGGACATAGAATGTGTAGAATAAACCAGGTTGGAAGAGACCTTCGAGATCATCGTGTCCAACCTATCATCCAACACCACCTAATCAACTAACCCATGGCACCAAGCACCCCATCAAGTCTCCTCCTGAACACCTCCAGTGATGGTGACTCCACCACCTCCCCAGGCAGCCCATTCCAATGGGCAATCACTCTCTCTGTGTAAAACTTCCTCCTAACAGCCAACCTAAACCTCCCCTGGTGCAGCCTGAGACTGTGTCCTCTTGTTCTGGTGCTGGCTGCCTGGGAGAAGAGACCAACCTCTGCCTGGCTACATGGTTTAATGGCCACAGTGGTGTAAGGTTCACAGTTGGACTTGATGATCTTTCCATCAAAACAATTCCATGATTCTATGATTCATACTTAGGGTAAGAGAAGGCTCTGAGGAGATCTTATTGTGGCCTTTCAGTATCTGAAGGGGGCCTACAGGAAAGCTGGGGAGGGACTTTTGCGGGTGTCAGGGAGTAATAGGACTAGGGGGAATGGAACAAAACTAGAAATGGAACAAAACTAGAAGAACTAGAACATTCAAATTGGATGTTAGGAAGTTGTTCCCCATGAGGGTGGTGAGAGACTGGCACAGGTTGCCCAGGGAGGTGGTGGAAGCCTCATGCCTGGAGGTTTCTTGAGCGGAGGCTGGATGTGGCTATGAGCAACCTGATGCAGTGTGAGGCGTCCTTGCCCAGGGCAGGGGGGTTGGAACTGGCTGATCCTTGAGATCTCTTCCAACCCTAACAACCCTATGAGTCTATGAAACTAAATGTGGTCTCTTCCAACCTAAACCATTCTGTGAACCTATGAACTAAATCTTTGAGTGTGCTCAAAGTCCTCTTCATTGGCCTACATGTATCACAGTACCACAGTACATTAGAGGTTGGAAGGGACCTTCAGAGATCATCCAGTTCAACCCCCTTGCCAAAGCAGTATCACCCAGGGCAGGCCACACAGGAATGCATCCAGGTGGGGTTGGAAAGGCTCCAGAGAAGGAGACTCCACAACCTCTCTGGGCAGCCTGCTTCAGGGCTCTGTCACCCTCCCTGCAAAGAAGTTTCTCCTCATGGAGAGGTGAAATCTCCTATGTTCAAGTTTGTCTCCATTGTTCCTTGGCTTATTGCTGTGCACCACCCAAAAGAGCTTGGCCCCCTCCACCCTCAATGTCTTAATGGAGACTTGAAGAACTCTTTCTCAGAGCAAATCCAGAACCATGTCATGAAAACACATTGTTTAAAACGAGATTAAATACCCATTTGGCACTGTCATTGTCTTCTCATGTATTTTGCTTCCTTAAATGTATTTTGTTCTTACTTTGAGGACTCCAGTTCCTTTCTTTCAAGGTTTTCTCCACAACCATAGGGAAAAAAAACAAACCCAACCAAAACACCCTGGGTTTTTAAAATCAAAGCTAAAAAAATATCTCCTGGGATTTGCAGAGACTCAGCAGTGCTGAAATAAGATTCAATTCCCTCAGGTTTAGGATCACAAAGATGTAAACATGCCTGCCATAGAGGACTGCTCAAGTAAACTAGAAGTTGGGGAGAACTAAATTTTCTTCTTCCAGCTTCATTCTGCCAGGTGAATGAAGAAAAAACCAAACCAAACCCAAACCCACCAAACCCAACCCAACCAACAAACAGCCACCAGCAACCAAAGCATTTTATAACATCCCAGAAGAGATTTCATTGCTTTTGATGTGTTGCAAGAGGGAGGTTGGAATGGAATGGAATGGAATGGAATGGAATGGAATGGAATAGAATAGAATAGACCAGACCAGACCAGACCAGGTTGGAAGAGACCTTCAAGATCATCGTGTCCAACCTATCATCCAACACCACCCAACCAACTAACCCATGGCACCAAGCACCCTATCAAGTCTCCTCCTGAACACCTCCAGTGATGGTGACTCCACCACCTCCCCAGGCAGCCCATTCCAATGGGCAATCACTCTCTCTGTGTAAAACTTCTTCCTGACCTCCAGCCTAAACCTCCCCTGGTGCATCCTGAGACTGTGTCCTCTTGTTCTGGTGCTGGCTGCCTGGGAGAAGAGACCAACCTCTGCCTGGCTACAACCTCCCTTCAGGTAGTTGTAGAGAGCAAGAAGGTCACCCGAGTCTCCTCTTCTCCAGGCTAAGCAGCCCCAGCTCCCTCAGCCTCTCCTCACAGGGCTGTGTTCCAAGCCCCTCACCAACTTTGTTGCCCTTCTCTGGACTCGTCCCTGGAGGTGCTCAAGAGGGGATTGGACTTGGTGCTATGGTCTGGTCATGGGGTCTGTGTTGACAGGTTGGACTCAATGATCCTCGAGGTCATTTCCAACCTTAGTGATACTGTGACTGTGACATTAGGAATGTATTAGAGGGCTATATTATAGCGTGTGTTTAGAACATGACTATTTGGAATATGAATATGCATGCAGGGGCTGCAAATGCACTGAGCAGTCCCCAGTCAGCTGCAATGGGCTGGCTGCAGCTCTGCAGTTAATTAACTGCATCAGCATAAAGCATAAACCCACATTATCAGGACCATGTCGATGCATTTGCACAGAAGGATGGATAAGGAATCCTGACAAGGAGCGAGAGAGAAGGGAAGCATCTGAAGGATCGTTTTGCTGGGTGTTCCTTCAGCTCCAGGAAATCACAATAATGATCTGGACAAATGAGCTACCTCCTTGGGAGAATTCAATTCTGAAATTAAGCTCTTTATTTTTATTTATTTATTTGTTTTCCTCCTGTGGAGCAGACATTTGTCTACACAATTATTGGGCTTACAGCACCGTGGACTTCCCTTGCAATGTGCACTGCCTCAAGCTGGGAGCCTACAGCAGGCACTTGCTATAGAATCACAGAAACACTCAGGTGGGAAAAGACCCTCAGGATCACCAACTCCAACCATTAACCCTGATCTACAAGGTTCTCCCCTAAACCATAGCCCCATGCACCACATCTAAATGACCTTTAAACACATCCAGGCTTGGTGGCTCAACCACTTCCCTGGGCAGCACTTTCCAATGCTTGACCACTCTGCTTGTGAAAAACTTCTTAGTATCATAGTATGAGTCAGGGTTGGAAGGGATCTCAAGGATCAGCTAGTTCCAACCCCCCTGCCATGGGCAGGGACACCCCACACTACATCAGCCTGGCCAGAGCCTCAGCCAGCCTGGGATTAAACACCTCCAGGGACAGGGCCCCAACCACCTCCCTGCACAACCCATTCCAGGGTTTCACCACTCTCATGGGGAAGAGCTTCCTGCTCACCTCCAGCCTGAATCTCCCCACCTTCAGCTTCATTCCATTTCCCCTAGTCCTATCACTGCCTGAGATCCTGAGCAGTCCTTCCCCAGCCTTCCTGTAGCCCCCTTCAGATACTGGAAGGCCACAATGAGGTCACCTGGGAGCCTTCTCTTCTGCAGACTGAACAGCCCCAACTCCTTCAGTCTGTCCTCACAGCAGAGCAGCTCCAGCCCTCTGCTCATCCTCGTGGCCCTTCTCTGGACACCTTCCAGCACCTCCACATCCCTCTTGGAATAGGGGCTCCAGAACTGGAGGCAGTACTCCAGGTGGGGTCTCCCCAGAGCTGAGCAGAGGGGGAGGATCACCTCCCTTGCCCTGCTGGCCACACTTCTCCTGATGCAGCCCAGGAGCTGATTGGCTTTGCGGGCTGCAGGTGCACACTGAGAGCTCCTGTTGAGCTTCTCCTCCCCCAGCACCCCCAAGGCTCTCTCCTCAGGGCTACTTTCCAGCCAGTCCCTGCCCAGCCTGCATTTGTGCCTGGGATTGCCTCCATCCAGCTGCAGGACCCTGCCCTTGCTCTTGTTGAACCTCCTGAGGTTGGCTTGTGCCCACCTCTCCAGCCTGTCCAGGTCCCTCTGGATGGCCTCTCTTCCCTCCAGCCTGTCTGCTGCACCACACAGCTTGGTGTCATCAGCAAACCTGCTGAGGGTGCACTCAATGCCACTGTCCATGGCACCCACAAAGATGTTGAACAAGCCTGGTCCCAGGACTGATCCCTGAGGGACTCTGCTTGTCCCTGGCCTCCACTGGGACATGGAGCCATTGACAGCCACTCTTTGGATGCAGCCATCAAGCCAGTTCCTTATCCATCTAGTGGTCACCCATCACACCCATGTGTCACCAGCCTGGAGACCAGGATGTGGTGTGGGACAGTGTCAAAGGCTTTGCTCGGCTCCAGATGTGGTGAGGAGCCACATGGGATGGAAGATCCTGAGCCTCAGAGCCCACACAGTGGAAGGGAAGGCTCAGGTGTGTGCTGACCTCTCTGGCTTGAAGCTGAGCCTTCCAGGCTTCTTAAACCCTTTACCAGAAGACACAGTTCAGCATCCTGGAATGTTTGTTCTGCTTGGTGATGTAACAAAATCATTTTAGCCAAGGCCTGGGACATTGCATGGAGCATTTTACCTCAGCTGTTTGGGTACAGTGGAGGAGGTGCAGTAGGCCACTGCATGCCAAAAAGAGTCTCTGATGGACCTAAGATGTCCAGCTGTGGATAACAAGCCTCAGTAACAGCAAGTACAGACATGTACCAGACTTCAGGGAAGTCAATGGTGCCCTCTAAAGGAATCTCCTGTGATACACAGGAACCCTTGACAGCTGCCCACACAGCCACTGACAAATCCATGGAGTGCTTCGGAGCAGTAGTTTAAATAATCATTCACTTGCTTGGGATGGAAAAGACCTCTAAGCTCATCAGCTCCAACTGTCATCCAAACACCACCAGGGCCATTAAACCATGCCAAGGAATGATAGAATTGTCAAGGGTGGAAGGGAGCTCAAGGATCAGCCAGTTCCAAGCCTCTGCCATGGGCAGGGACACCTCACACTACAGCAGGTTGCTCACAGCCACATCCAGCCTGGCCTGAAAAACCTCCAGGCAGGAGGCTTCCACCATCTCCCTGAGCAACCTGTGCCAGTCTCTCACCACCCTCATGGGGAAGAACTTCTTCCTAACATCCAATATGAATCAACCCATTTCTATTTTGCTCCATTTTCCCTAGTCCTATCCCTCCCTGACACCCTCAAAAGTCCCTCCCCAGCTTTCTTGTAGCCCCCTTCAGATACTGGAAGGCCACAAGAAGGTCTTCTTGGAGCCTTCTCTTCTCCATGTGCCCAAGTGCCATGTCCACACATTCATTGAACACCTCCAAGGATGGTGACTCCACCACCTCCCTGGGCAGCCTGTTCTAATGCCTGCCACTCTTGCAGGAAACAAATTTCTCCAAATATCACCAATGAGATGACAAAATATGGAGTCCTGAACATGCCTTCTGAATTCGAGAAAGACAGCCTGTGGAAAGTTCATTTGTTTGGGAAACATTCATTGACTAGGGGAAGAAGGCATCCTTGACCCAAACCACATGTATCATAGTATCATAGTATCAGTCAGGGTTGGAAGGGACCACAAGGATCAGCTAGTTCCAACCCCCCTGCCATGGGCAGGGACACCCCACACTAGATCAGCCTGGCCAGAGCCTCAGCCAGCCTGGGCTTGAACATCTCCAGGGACAGGGCCTGAGGGATCCCTGAGGGACTTCACTTGTCACTGTCCTGCACTGGGGCATAGAGCCATTGACAGCCACTCTGTAAATGCTGTTGGGAGCATGAGCTCAGATCATGGTTCAGAAAATAAAATCTAGCAGCATAGTCTGCATAATTGACAGTGGACCATGGGATAGTTCAGAAAATGAGAGGAATGGAATGGAATGGAATGGACCAGGTTGGAAAAGACCTTTGAGATCATCAAGTCCAACCTATCACCCAGCACCATCTAATCAACTAAACCATGGCACCAAGAACCCCATCCAGTCTCTTCTTAAACACCTCCAGAGATGGCAACTGTACCACCTCCCTGGTCACAGTCTCCAGCTCCTCCAGGGGAAGTTTAGACTTGAGGTAAGGGGAAAGTTCTTCCCAGAAAGAGAGATTGGCCATTGGGATGTGCTGCCCAGGGAGGTGGTGGAGTCACCATCCCTGAAGGTGTTCAAAAAGGGATTGGATGTGGCACTTGGAGCCATGGTTTAGTTAGTGATGAGGTGTTGGGTGACAGGTTGGACTTGATGATCTCTGAGGTCTTTTCCAACCTGGTTGATTCTAGGAAAACTTTATTCTGAGGGAAATAACACCAACCATGAGGATGATTGCAGGACTTAAACATCCCTCCTGTGAAAAAAGACTGAGAGCCCTGGGGCTGTTTAGTCTGGAGAAGAAAAGGTTGAGAGAGGATCTGATGAATGTCTTTAAATGTGAGGGGTGGGTGTCAAGAGGAACAGGACAGGCTCCTTTTGGTGGTGCCCAGTGGTAGGACAAGGAGCAAAGGGTATAAGCTAGAACACAGGAGATCCCACCTCAACATGAGGAGAAACTTTACAGGGAAGGTGGCAGAGCACTGGAACAGGCTGCCCAAGAGAAGTTGTGGAGTCTCCTTCTCTGAAGACTGTCAAAGCCAACCTAGATGAGTTTCTGTGTGGCCTCCCCTAGGTGATGCTGCTTTGGCAGGGGGCTTGGACTGGATGACCTCTGGAGGTCCCTTCCAAGCCCTGACATTCTGTCATTCTGTGAAGCAGCAGCAGGCACACAGAAGGTGATCACAGCAGCTACTCAGGAGAGTGTGTGAGCAAACAAGCACCAGAGAGGAACTAGGGCTCAGTGGGCAGGGCTTTGTCTGAGCCTCAGCCAGCAGCAGGCTGCAGTTGATGGGTTACTCACTTAGAAACATGCAACATCCATTCTCTTTAGGGAACAACCTCAAACAGCAGCACACCCTTTGTTTCAGACTTCCAGCCAAAGAGCATCATCTGGCCAAATCAGGAGAAGAGCTCTTGGTGCACGGTGTGTCGATGTGCAGCTCATCTAGATGGGCTTCCATTGCTTCAGGACAACAGCCCAGCTGCCAGGGAAGGTTGATCTTGGTTTGGATTCAGCAGGTGCTGCCATGCTTTGCTCCTCAGACAGGCAGAGCCCTTATCCCAAGGTTTTGTGACTCCCACTTGTTTAAAATGAGGATTTTCCTGGTGAGGTTTTGCTTTCACAGATTGACAGAATGATTTGGGTTGGAAGGGACCTTCCAGATCATCTAGTTCCAACCCTCCTGCCATCAGCAGAGGTACCTTCCACTCAGCCAGGTTGCTCAAGGCCTCATCCAACCTGGCCTTGAACACCTCCAGGCAGGGGGCATCCACAACCTCCCAGGGCAATCTGTTCCAGTGTCTCACCACCCTCCCTGTAAAGAATTTCTTCCTAAGCCCCAGTCTAAATCTGCTCTCTTCAAGCTTCAGTCCATTCCCTCTCATCCTATCACTACAAGCCCTTGTCAAATGTCCCTTCCTGGCCTACTTGTAGTCCCCCTTCAGGTATTGGAAGGCCTCTAGAAGGATTCCCCAGAGCCTTCCTTTCTCCAGGAGCTCTAGACCTCAGAGTGTCATTGATAACCAAGAGGTGCACAAAACTATTAACATTACTTAGAATTAAACATCCTCGGAGAGTGTTTGAAATGCTGCTCATGCTTTAACTGTGGTTTTTTTCCCCTTCTATTTTTCCCACCTCTGGATCACAGGAATGGCATCATGAGGAGGCTGTGACTTATCAGTCAAAGCAAAGTGACATCCTTTGCTTACAGAAGTCACATCCACCTGCCAGCAGACATGGATTTCTTCCTTGTTTGCCTGTTTCTAGCAAGAACACCAAGACATGGATTTCAGAGTACAGTAGGGGCTGGCCTGCTGGAGAGCAGCTCCATGGAGAAAGACCTTGGAGTGCTGGTGGGCAGCAACCTCTGCATGGGACAGCAATGTGCCCTGGGGGCCAAGAGAGCCAATGGCATCCTGGGGTGTAGCAAGAGAAGTGTGGCCAGCAGGGCTGGGGAGGTTCTGCTCCCCCTCTGCTCTGCCCTGCTGAGACCACAGCTGCAATCCTGTGTCCAGTTTGGGGCTCCCCAGCTCAAGAGAGACAGAGACCTGCTGGAGAGAGTCCAAGGGAGAGCCAGGAGGATGCTTAGGGGACTTGAGCATCTCCCCTGGGAAGAGAGACTGAGAGCCCTGGGGCTGTTTAGTCTGGAGAAGAGAAGGCTGAGAAGGGATCAGATCAATGTCTATCAATAGCTGAGGGCTGGGGGTCAAGTGGAGGGGGCCAAAAGGGTGGTGCACAGTAATAAGCCAAGGAACAATGGAGACAAACTTGAACATTGAAGATTTCACCTCAGTATGAGGTGAAACTTCTTTATGGTGAGGGTGACAGAGCTGCCCAGAGAGGTTGTGGAGTCTCCTTCTCTGGAGACTTTCCAATCCCAGCTGGATGCATTCCTGTGTGGACTCCCCTGGGTGATGCTGCTTTGGCAGGGGGGTTGGACTGGCTGATCTCTGGAGGTCCCTTCCAGCCTCTACTGTACTGTGATATTCTTGGGAACATCCTAGGTTTATGCATTGCTTCAGTAGCAGAAATCACACACTGCAGCTCATTCTAGGGCTGAAGATGGTCAGACTGCCTTTTTCATCACAATTTGGGTGGAGGAGGCTTTTACATACACAAAAGTGGAGGCAGTGCCTTCAAATACTTGGGAACATGGCAATGTCTAATCTAACTTCCATTACCAATCAGTGCAACCTGGAAGGTCTTTTGCCCCTCTCATTTCCTCAGGGTTTGATAGAATCACAAAGTCATTTCAGTTGGGAAAGACCTTTGAGATCATTGAGTCCAACCACTGTCTCACCCTGCCCAGGCAGGTGACAAACTATGTCCCTTCACACCACATCTCTGCTTCTTTTAAACCCCTCCAGGGATGGGGATTCAACCACCTCCCTGGGGAGCCTATCCCAGTGTTTGAGAACCCTTTCAGGGAAGGATTTTCTTCTAATATCTAATCTGAACCTCCTCTAATGCATCTTGTCCTGTCACTTGATACTATGAGAAGACCACCCACCTTGGTACAACCTCCTTTAGTGTACAGAGCAAGAAGGTCTCTCCTCAGCATCCTATTCCCCAGACTAAACAACCCCAGCTCCCTCAGCTGCTCCTCATGAGAGCTGTTCTCCAGGGGGTTTCCTCACAGGTGGTGTGAGACCCATAAGCTTAAAGAGACAAAAATCCCCCTGAAAGCTAGGTGCTGTTATTCTACATGAGGGAAGGAAAACCACATAGCAGGCAAACACACACTTGCTGGCTCACCAGGAGTCATTCCCCAGGGCTGAGGTGCTTGGTTCACACAGGCAGCTTAAGGCTCAGTTTTGTGCCTGCTTTGACTGAGTATTCCAAGCCAGGCTTAGCTTTGCAGCAAGAGGAATGTGAGGTGTGGGAGTTGAGTTTGTGCCCTTTGACAATCCAAACACGATTTCTTGGTGCTGAGTACTGGTAATTAACTGCTCACTAGTGAATTACAGCACCTGAGTTATCCATCCTTGCTACCATGAGAATTATTAAGCAGCAAACTGTGAAGCTGAGAGCTCATTAGAAGCATGACAAAACACAGCAGTGCACAGCCAGAGCCCCACAGACACCCAGGATATTGTGGTGTGGGTAACAGCAATGGAAACACAGTGAGTGGTACAAAAAAGAATGGCTGAGAAGGTCTGGGGTGAGGGGATAGAAGTAGGATCAGCAGAAGGGCTGTGAGAGGCACCCCACATTAGGAGGTCATCAAGATCCTAGCACAGCAGCATGCAGCTATTCAGGTTACTGGGAGCAGAAGGGGTGGCCTATATCCAGACTGCAATCAAGACTTTGGCTATTGAATCATAGAATCAACCAGGGTGGAAAAGACCACAGAGAGCATCAAGGCCAACCTATTACCTAATACTTAACACCTCCTGACAACTAAACCATGGGTTCAAATGCCACATCCAATTCCCTTTTGGACACCTCAAGGGATGGTGAGTCCACTACCTCCCTGGGCAGCACATTCCAATGGCCAATATCTCTTTCTGGAAGAACTTCCTCCTCACCTTCAGCCTAGAATTCCACTGGCACAGCTTGAGACTGTGTCCTCTTGTTCTGGTGCTGGGTGCCTGGAAGGAGAGACCAACCCCCACCTGGCTACAACCTCCCTTCAGATAGCTGCAGAGAGCAATGAGGTCACCCCTGAGCCTCCTCTTCTCCAGGCTAAACACCCCCAGCTCCCTCAGACTCTCCTCACAGGGCTTGTGTAATAAAAAATCAAGATATATGTTTGACTATTCAATATTTTGGGCAGTGGTATCTTCAGACACCACTGTTGCTTATTGGCAAGGTGCATTGACAGGTTCTGCTATGTGGTTGTGAGTGATTGCAGGTTCTGCTGTTCAGCTGTGAGTGATGCATGCCACATATGAAGACAGTTAAACAATTTAGGAACAGATCTGAGAATTTCCAAGAGAGCTTTCCAATTAGAACTGGAAACCAAGGTTTCCCACCAGGGGGGTTCTGCAGGAAATTAGCCAGGTACTCACAGCTTGCTCCTCTGTCCATTGCCTTCCCACAGGCTGAGGCTGTAATTGAAGTGGATCTTGACTCAGACAGGGCTAGGGACTCCTCTCCTCTCGTGCCCAGTTCATGGTCTGCAGCTTTCCTTTGGCTCAGACAGGGCTAGGGACCTCGCTCCTCTCGTGCCCAGTTCATGGTCTGCAGCTTTCCTTTGGCTCAGACAGGGCTAGGGACCTCGCTCCTCTCGTGCCCAGACTGGAGATTTTCCTTGCTTTGGAGAGGACTAAAGGTCTCTCTCCTCTCATGCCCAGTTCATGGTATGGAGCTTTTCCTTAGTTCAGAGAGGGCTAAGGGCCTCACACCTCTCATGCCCAGTCCGCAGTCTGGAGTTTTCCCTTGGCTCAGAGAGGGCTAAGGGCCTCTCTCCTCTCATGCTCAGTTCCTGCTATGGAGCTTTCCCTTGGCTCAGAGGGCTAAGGGCCTCTCTCCTCTCATGCTCAGTTCACAGCCCAGAGCTTTCCCTTGGCTCAGAGAGGGCTAAGGGCCTCTCTCCTCTCATGCTCAGTTCACAGCCCAGAGCTTTCCCTTGGCTCAGAGAGGGCTAAGGGCCTCTCTCCTCTCATGCTCAGTTCCTGCTATGGAGCTTTCCCTTGGCTCAGAGGGCTAAGGGCCTCTCTCCTCTCATGCTCAGTTCACAGCCCAGAGCTTTCCCTTGGCTCAGAGGGCTAAGGGCCTCTCTCCTCTCATGCTCAGTTCACAGCCCAGAGCTTTCCCTCGGCTCAGAGGGCTAAGGGCCTCTCTCCTCTCATGCTCAGTTCACAGCCCAGAGCTTTCCCTTGGCTCAGAGGGCTAAGGGCCTCTCTCCTCTCATGCTCAGTTCACAGCCCAGAGCTTTTCCTCAGCTCAGAGGGCTAAGGGCCTCTCTCCTCTCATGCTCAGTTCACAGCCCAGAGCTTTTCCTCAGCTCAGAGGGCTAAGGGCCTCTCTCCTCTCATGTTCAGTTCATGGTCTGGAGCTTTCCCTCAGCTCAGAGGGCTAAGGGCTTCTCTCCTCTCATGCCCAGTCCATGGTCTGGAGCTTTCCCTCGGCTCAGAGGGCTAAGGGCCTCTCTCCTCTCATGCTCAGTTCATGCTGTGGAGCTTTCCCTCAGCTCAGAGGGCTAAGGGCTTCTCTCCTCTCATGCCCAGTCCATGGTCTGGAGCTTTCCCTCGGCTCAGAGGGCTAAGGGCCTCTCTCCTCTCATGCTCAGTTCATGCTGTGGAGCTTTCCCTCGGCTCAGAGGGCTAAGGGCTTCTCTCCTCTCATGCTCAGTCCACAGCCCAGAGCTTTTCCTTGGCTCAGAGAGGGCTAAGGGCCTCTCTCCTCTCATGCTCAGTTCATGCTGTGGAGCTTTTCCTTAGTTCAGAGAGGGCTAAGGGCCTCTCTCCTCTCATGCTCACTTCATGCTATGAAGCTTTCCCTTGGCTCAGAGAGGGCTAAGGGCCTCTCTCCTCTCATGTTCAGTCCACAGCCCAAAGCTTTACCTCAGCTCAGAGAGGGCTAAGGGCCTCTCTCCTCCCATCCTCAGTCCACAGCCCAGAGCTTTACCTTGCCTCTTAGATGGCTAAGGGCCTCTCTCCTCTCATGCTCAGTTCATGCTATGGAGCTTTCCCTTGGCTCAGAGGGCTAAGGGCCTCTCTCCTCTCATGCTCAGTTCATGCTGTGGAGCTTTCCCTCGGCTCAGAGAGGGCTAAGGGCCTCTCTCCTTTCCTGCCTTGGTCCAGGTGCGGGGCCCAGGTGTAGTTTGTTGCCTGTTAGGACAACTCTTCAGCTGCATCAGCGTTTGTCTGTTGTTGCTTTCTGGGTGAGAGCAAGGCCAATTACCTACCTTCTTAGCTAGTTTAAATACTGCCCCAAGGCACCAATGCCCTTTGGCACCAGAGCACCCTGCTAGCTGAAGCCATAGGAAGGGGCACATGTGAACATGGCCAGGGGCACATACAGTCCCCAGGTGTGTTCCAAGGTTAATTACACGTGCTACACATTTAGCTGGAACCCAGGAAGTGTGCCAGGGGCAGTTTTGGGGGTTTCACCCTTCAGGACAAGGGGTGAAGGTGGGAAGAAAAGGAAGAGGCTGGAGCCCTTAGCAGCTCAGAGGACATGAGAAAGGGCAGTGAGGAGATCTTAATGACTCACAAAGGTGGGACAGGACAGATACAAAAACCTTGGGTGGCTCCCACAGGGCACTTACAAAGCCAGCCACCCTGCCCAGCCAAAGCAGTGAGCAGCAGACATGAGGACTTCAGGATCACAGGATGTTAGGGGCTGGAAGGGAATTCCAGAGATCAGTGAGTCCAACCCCCGTGCCAGAGCAGGACCATAGAATCAGAGCATGCAAGTCTTGCTCCCTGGCTGGCTGTAAGGACACCTGTCCAGGCCAGCTGGGTACAAGTATCCTGGTGCCTGGCCACTGGTCAGACAACTTGAGTACATGCATCTTGGTGTTCATATGTGAAGGTATGAGCACAAGTGAAATCAAGGATCATCTCCCCTTCCTCTGAGGCCTTTCCTACTCTCCTGCAACCCACCTGGACGTGTTCCTGTGTGACCTACTTAAGATGATCTGCTCTGGCATGTAGGTTGGACTAGATGATCTTTCAAGGTCCCCTCTAACCCCTAGTGTTCTGTGATTCAGGTGGGAAGAAACTCAGGTAGGGACCTCCAGAGTGAGGAAAGAAACTGGGGACAGAATTTAAGGAGAAGATAATCTGTGGTGCTTAGCAGATGGAAAGCAGATGACTGCTCAGACAGACAGAATGAATAATGGCCCCTTAAGAGGAAGGACACAGTGGAAGCAACAAGAGGAGTAGAGAGAAGAAAGAGGATTGTGGGAGAAGGGCAGAGTCACAGAGCAAAGGGTCCTGAAGGCAAAGTTTGAACAAAACATTTCAGGAAACAGGAGAGACAGAGAGAAAAGGGCATTGGAAGGATGAGCATGGACAAAGCAGCTATTGTGGAGAGAGAGTTGAGTTAGGATCTCTGTCCTGAATACAACACTGTCATATTCAAGAACAGATGGGGACACAGGAGGTGTCTGAAGCAACTTTGTGCAAGTGGCAAGAATGAGCTTTGTGCAGAAGATTTCTGCTGGAAGGGAGCAATAATAGCAGCAGGATGTGGCAAGGATGACAGAATCATAGCACAGCTTTGGTTGAGACCTCGTTGAGTCACCTGGTCCATTCCCCTGCTCAGAGCAGGGAAAGAAAAGGACACAGAGGTGAAAAATTCCCTTGCACCTTCACAGTATAAAGTTAAGCCTCAGCTCCATGCCAGAAATGTGCCTCCAAAGCCAAACCTTCCCTTGGTTCTGTGTGGTTGATGCTCTCCTCTGGAAGCAATGCTTGTTTGAGAGATCACTGGAATTGCTGCTTTGATTGCTCTGGATTCTTTGCTGTGGATCACAGGATGTTAGGGGTTGGAAGGGACCTCTGGAGACCTTTGGTCCATTCTCCCTGCCAGAGCAGGACCATAGAATCTATTGCAGGTTGCACAGGAATGCATCCAGACAGGGCTTGAAAGTCTCCAGAGAAGGAAACTCCACAACCTCTCTGGGCAGCCTGCTCCAGGGCTCTGTGACCCTCACAGTGAAGAAGTTCCTCCTCATGTTGAGCTGGAACCTCCTGTGCTGGAGTTTATATCCATTGGTGGTGAATGCTGCCACATCCAGCTGGCGGCCAGTCAGTAGTGGAGTCCCCCAGGGATCAGTGCTGGGCCCCATCCTCTTTAACATCTTCATTGATGATCTGGCTGAGGGCATTGAGTCCATCAGCAGTAAATTTGCTGAGGACACCAAGCTGGGGGCAGGAGTTGATCTGCTGGAGGGTAGAGAGGCTCTGCAGAGGGACCTGGACAGGCTGGACAGATGGGCAGAGTCCAAGGGCAGGAGATTGAACACATCCAAGTGCCAGGTTCTGCACATTGGCCACAACAACCCCATGCAGAGCTACAGGCTGGGGTCAGAGTGGCTGAGAGCAGCCAGGCAGAGAGGGACCTGGGGGTGCTGGTTGATGGTAGGCTGAACATGAGCCTGCAGTGTGCCCAGGCAGCCAAGAGGGCCAATGGCATCCTGGCCTTCATCAGGAAGAGTGTGGCCAGCAGGAGCAGGGAGGTCATTCTGCCCCTGTACACTGCACTGGTTAGGCCACACCTTGAGTCCTGTGTCCAGTTCTGGGCCCCTCAGTTTAGGAAGGAGGTTGACATGCTGGAATGAGTCCAGAGAAGGGCAACAAGGGTGGGGAGGGCTTTGGAACACAGCCCTGTGAGGAGAGGCTGAGGGAGCTGGGGTTGCTTAGCCTGGAGAAGAGGAGACTCAGGGGTGACCTTATTGCTCTCTACAACTCCCTGAAGGGAGGTTGTAGACAGGCAGAGGTTGGTCTCTTCTCCCTGGCAGCCAGCACCAGAACAAGAGGACACAGTCTCAGGCTGTGCCAGGGGAGGTTCAGGCTGGAGGTCAGGAGGAAGTTTTACACAGAGAGAGTGATTGCCCATTGGAATGGGCTGCCTGGGGAGGTGGTGGAGTCACCATCACTGAAGGTGACTTGACAGGGTGCTTGGTGCCATGGGTTAGTTGATTAGGTGGTGTTGGATGATAGGTTGGACACGATGATCTTGAAGTTCTCTTCCAACCTGGTTTATTCTATTCTATCCATTGCCCCTTGTCCTGTCACAGGGTGAAACTGAGCACAGTCTGTCCCTTCCTTCCTGATACCCAGCCCTCAGCTATTGATAGACATTGATCAGATCCCCTCTCAGTCTTCTCCTCTCCACACTAAGCAGCCCCAAGGTCTCTCAGCCTTTCCTCATAAGCCACAGGAGGTTTGCTGCGTATCAAAAAGCCGGCGACAAGACACAGATGACAATCAACCTGTAGCATGCTCTGAGCACACATGAACCTCTGATGCACAGCTGATGGCAGCACAAAACAAAGACAGGAACAAAATATTCCTCATGCAAAGGGGGTTGGTGGTTAATCAAGTGAATCCTACCTTTCAGAGAGGTATCCTAGCAACTCCCCAGCAGCCACAAGTCCTGGCTGACAGTGCACACTGCTGCAATTGTTCTCCTCCTGCACACATCAAAACTTTGCAGCTAATCAAAGAGATAATTTGAAACAGGAAGACCAGGTTAAATTTGATCCAACAAAAGGGAGCTTTGTAAATGAGCAATGTCACCCAGGGCATCTCTGCTGCTTAAAGTTGTCATCCTGGAACGAGTACTCTTGTCAGGCTGAGCAAGCACCAGTACAGGCTGGGCAGCAACTGGCTGGAGAGCAGCCCTGAAGAAAAGGACTTGGGGGTGCTGAGGGCTGAGAAGCTCAACAGCCCTCCACTCAGAGTTGTGAGGGGCATCCCAAGTTCTCCTCCCATAGTTTACATCTCTTCTCCTGAATGTACACATGGTCTACTACAGGACCCCACACTCCACCTCTCTCTCAGGAAGAAAAATCTTCATCCTTAAAACTTGCTGTTTTCTCTGTCAGGTGAGCCCTGACACATGACCATCCTCATCAGATGCTTCTCAGATACTTTTGATTGATGACTACTAAGGCTCCGAGGTGACCTCATTGTGGCCTTCCAGTATCTGAAGGGGGCTACAGGAAGGCTGGGGAGGGACTGCTCAGGATCTCACGTAGTGATAGGACTAGGGGGAATGGAATGAAGCTGGAGGTGGGGAGATTCAGGCTGGATGTGAGGAGGAAGTTCTTCCCCATGAGAGTGGTGAAGCCCTGGAATGGGTTGTCCAGGGAGGTGGTTGGGGCCCTGTCCCTGGAGGTGTTTAAGCCCAGGGTGGCTGAGGCTCTGGCCAGGCTGATGTAGTGTGGGGTGTCCCTGCCCATGGCAGGGGGGTTGGAACTAGATGATCCTTGTGGTCCCTTCCAACCCTGACTGATACTAGGATACTCTGATACTCTCCTAAGGATCAGAACTGGAAGATTAGTTTGCCCAGGCCAGTAACCACCCCCCTGAATCTTCCACTAAAACAACTGGTCGAGCTTGGATGTTCTTTTCTTGTTAGAATGGAGGAATTTCTTTCTGTGCTTTGGAAGGAAAGCACCAAAAGCTTGAGCTGGATGATCTTAGAGGTCTCTTCCAACCTGGTTGATTCTATGATTCAAAGCACAACAGATCTAACACCACCACCATTTGAATAGCTAAGAAACACAATCTACCACTGGGCATAAACAACAAATCATCCACCAAGCATCATCAAAGCATTTGTGGTCTACTTTTTAACCACAAAGGATGGATACTTCTGTGGTCAGTCAACTGCTCTTAAACACTGCCACCACTAGAAGCAATGTGCAGACTATCTGGATAAGAGGTCAAGAGGACTACAGGGGATCCATGTGCCCAATCAGAAGGCCCACAGACCCTTTAAAGACCTTGCACAAGTTGTTTCTGGTCAGTAGAAAACTGCACTGAAAGCAGAGTCATAGAATGGTCTGGGTTGGAAGGGACCTCCAAAGGTCATCTAGCCCAAGCCCTCCTGTAGTCAGCAGTGACATCCAGAGCCTTGTCGAGCCTCACTTTGAAGATAGGATAGGATAGGATAGGATAGGATAGGATAGGATAGGATAGGATAGGATAGGATAGGATAGAATAGAATAGAATAGAATAGACCAGGTTGGAAGAGACCTTCAAGATCATCGTGTCCAACCCTTCAACCAATCCAATCCACCTAATCAACTAACCCATGGCACCAAGCACCCCATCAAGTCTCCTCCTGAACACCTCCAGTGATGGTGACTCCACCACCTCCCCAGGCAGCCCATTCCAATGGGCAATCACTCTCTCTGTATGGAACTTCTTCCAAACCTCCAGCCTAAACCTCCCCTGGTGCAGCCTGAGACTGTGTCCTCTTGTTCTGGTGCTGGCTGCCTGGGAGAAGAGACCAACGTCTGCCTGTCTACAACCCCCCTTAAGGTAGTTATGGAGAGCAACAAGGTCACCCCTGAGTCTCCTCTTCTCCAGGCTAAGCAACCTCAGCTCCCTCAGCCTCTCCTCACAGGGCTGTGTTCCAAACCCCTCCCCACCTTTGTTGCCCTTCTCTGGACACCTTCCAGCAAGTCAACCTCCTTCCTAAACTGAGGGGCCCACAATGAAACATGGATCACTGATGTTAGGACTCAAATGTTGCCCCATTGTCCCCAAACAGAAGTGTAACTCCCAAACCACTGGCATTAAAGTAACTCTGACACTGGAAAGTGCAGCCAGAGAAGAGAATAAGCTGTAGAGACAGAGAGCAGTGAGGGGATAAAGGCAAACTGTACCTGTGACACCATTCCCAGCAGATTAATTTGTTTTCACCTTCCTAATGCAGACAGACCTTTTAGTTTTGTGTCAGTCACCACAGAGTTTGCTTCAGGAAGAGTCTGGTAACAAGATGTGAACATTTCTGAACTTAAGAGCCTCGAGGCTGATAATAAGAAGCAGCCCAGGAACTAAGTGTGTAATTGAAACAGCAGGGCACACCAGCTCAGCACCACAGCTAGAACTCGCCAGATGTTAATGGGTTGGCTTGCAAGGAAACAGAAAAAGCATCTCTCCATACGCTACATGATCCTTAACCACCACAGCAGCTGCGGCATTGTTTCATGCCTTAGAATGCTCCACCACAGGAAAGCAAAATAAACCACCCAATGCAGCAGTGTCTTCAGGAGAGAAAGGCCATCTTCTAGAAGAGCAGCAGTCACCCACAAGTAGAACAAGATCACAGAATCACAGAGTGTGAGGGGCTGGAAGGGACTTTGAAAGTTCATTCAGTCCAACCACCCTGCCAGGGCAGGATCACCTAGAGCAGGCCATACAGGAATACATCCAGGTGGGTTTTGAATGTCTCCAGAGAAGGAGACTCCACAACCTCTCTGGACAGCCTGCTCCAGGACTCTGTCATGCTGAAAAAATTCTTCCTTAAGTTCATGTGGAGCCTCCTGTGCTCCAGCTTGTACCCATTGGCCCTTGTCCTATTCCTAGACATCACTGAGCAGAGCCTGGCTCCATCCTCTTGGCACTCACCCTGCACATCTTTATCAACAGCAAGGAGGTCACCTCTCAGTCTCCTCCAAGCTGAAGGACGCCAGCTCCCTCAGCCTTTCTTCAGCAGGGAGCTGTTCCACTCTCTTCAGCAACTTTGTGGCTCTGTGCTGGACTCTTTCAAGCAGTTCCCTCAGGTCCTTCTTGAACTGAGGGACCCAGAACTGGACACAATATTCCAGATGAAGCCTCAGCAGGGCAGAGGGGGAGGAGAACCTCTTTGGACCTACTAACCACAGCCCTTCTAATCCACCTCAGAATGGCCTTGGCCTTCTTGGCCACAAGAGCACATTGCTGCCTCATGGTCATCCTGTTGCCCACCAGGACTCCCAGCCATCCACACACAAACACCCAGTGTTTGCCCACACACTCCACAGAATCATAGAATCAACCAGGTTGGAAGAGACCTCAGAGATCATCAAGTCCAACCCATCACCCAACCCTAACTAATCAACACCTCCAGAGTAACCACCTCCCTGGGCAGCACATCCCAATGGCCAATTACTCTTTCTGGGAAGAACTTTCTCCTCACCTCCAGCCTAAACCTCCCCTGGCACAGCTTGAGACTGTGTCCTCTTGTTCTGCTGCTGGTTGCCTGGGAGAAGAGACCAATCCCCACCTGGCTACAACCTCCCCTCAGGTAGTTGTAGAGAGCAATAAGGTCTCCCCTGAGCCTCCTGCTCTTCTACTTCTTACACCACAGCACTCTCCCACAACAGTCAGTGCAGAAGAGTACCAGAGAGAGTTCAATTCACTGTTGCTGATCAGAACTGTCCCAGTGTTCTGTCCATCTGCAAGCAATAGTGAATGAGCTGAACTCTGCAACATGACAATGAACAGACGCAGCACTGGAAACCAGCAGGTGAAGACGAGCTGCTCCTCACTCCAGGGAGCCGAGTGAGAATGGTCCCACACACTGGGGCTGGTTCTGTGACCAATTTTCTTCCTGAATGGGAGAGTAAACAAAGTTATTGCACGATGCAGAGGCCAGCCTTTCTTTTCAGAAGAGCCATTGTGTTCAGAGAAATCTTAACTCCAAGCCTCTTGAAACCATGAGCATTCTCCTCTCTGTTCTAGTGTGTTTTGAATTAGGCTCATAAGGAGCCCATCAGAGAGGCATTTCCAAACCTGTTGTTTGAGTAATGAGTAACCTTCAGCTTAGTTTCTGCAATACTTCTGCTAAATCCTTCATTCCTACCTTTTTTTAAGTACAGAATTAACCAGGATGGAAAAGACCTTAGGTGTTCAAGAGGAGATTGGACCTGGCACTTGGTGCCATGGCCTAGTCATGGGGTCTGTGTAGATAGGTTGGACTCGATGATCCTCGAGGTCTCTTCCAACCTTAGTGATACTGTGATACTGTGATACTGTGATCATCAAGTCCAACCTATCCCACAACATCATCTAATCAACTAAACCATGGCACTGAGTGCCTCATCCAGGCTCTTTTTAAACACTTCAGGGATGGTGATTCCAATGGCCAATCTCTTCTTCTTCGTCTTAACACCCAGCCTGGACCTCCCCTGGTGCAGCTTGAGACTGTGTCCTCTTGTTCTGGTGCTGGGTGCCTGGGAGAAGAGACCAACCTCTGCCTGTCTACAACCTCCCTTCAGGTAGTTGTAGAGAGCCTCCTCTTCTCCAGGCTAAGCAACCCCAGCTCCCTCAGCCTCTCCTCACAGGGCTGTGCTCCAAACCCCTCCCCAGCTTTGTTGCCCTTCTCTGGACTCGTTCCAGCAACTCAACATCTTTCTTCAACTGAGGGGCCCAGAACTGGACACAGGACTCAAGGTGTGGCCTAACCAGTGCTGAGTACAGGGCAGAATGACCTCCCTGCACCTGCTGGCCACACTGTTCCTGATGCAGGCCAGGATGCCATTGGCCCTCCTGGCTGCCTGGGCACACTGCTGTCTCATGTTCAGCCTACTGTCAACCAGTACCCCCCAGGTCCCTCTCTGCCTGGCTGCTCTCAGCCACTCTGTCCCCAGCCTGTAGCACTGCCTGGGGTTGTTGTGGCCAATGTGTAGACCCCAGCACTTTCATTTGTGTCCATGGCACCAGGCAGGGAACAACATCACTGGCAATGTTGCTTTCCAGCCTCCCTTCACCCTTTCCCCCCCCACCCCCCCACCCCAGTATCATGTTAGACAAAGTCAGAATTTTGTGTTAAAGATGATCTACACACAGAAACTTTACTCAAGTCATTTAATAAACCAGCTTTGTTAGAAAACCCCTCCACTTAGTAATGATTGGAATTTTACATAGAAAAACCAGGAATTGCCAAAAACCCCACCAAAAAGGCATTCTATAATAAATATAACCTGGAGACATGAGAGGATTCAGACCAATCTGGTAGTAAGATCTAAAGGAAACCTATGCAGCAAAGGGATCAGCTCTTCCTGAGTTAGTTGTGTGGCTGTTGATGCTCTTCTAAGCTAACACAAGTGCAGTGTAGACTATGCTCTTCCTACATGAGCCTTTGTGCTGGGTATGGCTCTTCTCTCCATTCCATGCCACTGCTGTTTCACATGCCTTCTCTTGACACAGTTAAGAGGCTCTTCAAATGCCTGAGAGAGAAGATCATCTGAGGCCTAGAAGAAGTTCTCCAAACAAAAAGCACTGGACTGTGAGCAGCCTACAGGTGAAAGAAAGAAATCCCAACACTTCCTAAGCTGGCTAGCCAGAGATGCCCTTCCAGCAGCCCAAATGCCAGGGCTGCCACATAAAAGCTTGCCACCTTTCTTAGCCAACTCACTCTGCAATCAATAAATGCTCTCTTGGGAGGGTGTCATTTGACTTACCACACCACCACACACCAGTAAGTCACAAACATTTGGTGTGAGAACAAGCAAAGGGCAGGAGTGAGAGTGAGAGAAGGGTGAGGGGGAAGAGAGTGAGAGCACAAGAGTGAGAGAGAGCATGAAGGGTGTGAAAGACAGTGCAGGTGAAGGACACAATTCAATGCAAGCCTTTGCAAGTCCTCCCACTCCTATGGCATCCTTACCAGCTCTGTGCTTACCAAGCCTCTGGGGCCCTAAGCCACAGCTGCACAAGCCAGGTGGTGCCAGATGGCAACAGTGACAGTCCATCTGGAGCCCAAGTCAGGGCAAAGGTGTCTTCTCTGACTGACCAAAGTGGCCAGCCAGCACATACCTCATCTAGCAAAGTCCTTCAGGACACCTTCTCTGTCTTTCTGCTGGCAGAGTCACTGCCACCTCTGCAAGGTGTGTGTTTAGACATTCCCTTCCTGCATACACATTAGGCTGTTCTATCAAAGTGCATCTTTCTTCTCTACATCAACTCACTTATGTCAGTGACTCCTTCATGAGGCTTTACAACACATCTGGAATGTTACAGATCTGTGTCTAATAAATATTACAGGAAAACCAGGGTGGGGTTTCCCCATCCCCCTCCCCCAGTATTTACAGAGGACCCATATAAAAATAAGATCATTTGAGGATCACTTCTTCAATCTCATCTTCTAAAGAACCAAGGGTCTTAATTCCCAGCTTGGTTGCAGTGTGTTGCAGACGGTGCCTGTGTAGGCTCCTTCCTTCCCCAAGCAGCTCATTGTCTTCTTTTACCTTGGCTTTGCTGGTTTTAGTGGCAAAAATGGCACTACCTGAGTTCCAGTCGACATCAAAAGGTGCTGGGTCGTTAGTTTTGGAGACAAGGATGGCAGTAGTGGCACTGCTTCCAAAGAGCTGCTCCATCAAATTGGATTTCTTCTCCTTCTTCCTCTCGAAATCTGCATTTGCCTTAAGGTTTTCCTCCAGGTGGTCACTTTTTTGGGTGAGCCAACTCGGCCTCCCCGACCCCTTCCCAAAGGAAGGCACATAGCTACCAAATGTTAGCTCACTGCTTAAATCTGAGGTCCTCACACTTCGTTGCTTCTGCCCTTGTGCCCTTGAGGCATCACCCTGGCTATCATCTACAGGAAACCCATTAGCGACCTTCCCAGGAGCATCAAAGAAAGGATTGGTTTGGTCTTTTCTCTCCAGGGAGTCAGATTTCCTGCGTGGAGCTGAGGAAGGAGGCTTCATGTGTGTTGCATTCTGAGTCTCTCTGTCAATCTCTTGCATCTTGGCAAGCAGGAACTCTCTTTTTCGCCGCTCTTCCAGCGTTTCAGGGCTGCCTTTCCCTGCTCCAGGCCGGTGGGGTTCTGTCTCCATCGTTGTTTTCTCTTCTTTATCCAGCAGGAAGCTGCTTTCTTCCCTCATTTTGGCATATTCTTCACTTTCTGGCTCTGGAGGAAAGGTTCAGAATCAGAATAGAATAGAATAGAATAGAATAGAATAGAATAGAATAGAATAGAATAGAATAGAATAGAATAGAATAGAAAGAATACAATAGAAGTAGAGTAGAGTAGAATAGACCAGGTTGGAAGAGACCTTCAAGATCATCGTGTCCAACCCATCAACCATTACTACTACTATTATTATTATTATTATTATTATTATTATTATTATTATTATTATTTAAAAGGTTTGAGTTTTTTAAATGACTTAAAAAGAGCAGCAGCTTATTTTGCAAGTCATGCAAGCAAAAGCCACTGAGTCTCTAACAAGCTCCTGTAGGCATAACCTACATAACCTATTTGCATAGAACTCTCCTCTGAAAGCAGCTGCAGCCTTATCATAGTATCATAGTCTCATAGTATCAGTCAGGGTTGGAAGGGACCACAAGGATCAGCTAGTTCCAACCTCCCTGCCATGGCCAGGGACACCCCACACTACATCAGCCTGGCCAGAGCCTCAGCCAGCCTGGGCTTAAACACCTCCAGGGACAGGGCCTCAACCACCTCCCTGGACAACCCATTCCAGGGCTTCACCACTCTCATGGGGAAGAACTTCCTCCTCACCTCCAGCCTGAATCTCCCCACCTCCAGCTTCATTCCATTCCCCCTGGTCCTATCACTCCCTGAGATCCTGAGCAGTCCCTCCCCAGCCTTCCTGTAGGCCCCCTTCAGATACTGGAAGGCCACAATTAGGTCACCTCAGAGCCTTCTCTTCTGCAGACTGAACAGCCCCAACTCCTTCAGTCTGTCCTCACAGCAGAGCAGCTCCAGCCCTCTGATCATCCTCGTGGCCCTTCTCTGGACACCTTCCAGCACCTCCACATCCCTCTTGTAATAGGGGCTCCAGAACTGGAGGCAGTACTCCAGGTGGGGTCTCCCCAGAGCTGAGCAGAGGGGGGAGAATCACCTCCCTTGCCCTGCTGGCCACACTTCTCCTGCTGCAGCCCAGGATCTGATCGGCTTTGTGGGCTGCCTTTTAGAATTTCTCCTTGTCATCTAGAATGAGTAACAGGAAGAAGTTCTTCCCCATGAGGGTGGTGAGAGACTGGCACAGGTTGCCCAGGGAGGTGATAGAAACCTCATCCCTGGAAGTGCTGAAGGCCAGGCTGGATGTGGCTCTGAACGACCTGATCTGGTGTGAGGGGTTGGAAGTGGCTGATCCATGAGGTCCCTTCAAACCCTGACAATTGTATGATTCTAAGTGTTACTGCCCATTAACTCTAATCACTGAAAGAGTATGTTAACATATCACAGAATCACTAAGGTTGGAAGAGACCTCAGGATGCAGCTAAAACACTTTAGATTAAGATGCTGTGCAAACCAAATGATTTAACCCCCCCTCCCAAACACAACATACAAATATAACACTGGAAAGTAACATTTCTCAGATAGCCCCCCAACTGATTCAGATAACCACAAGGGAAAACAGAAACCATCTCAAAGGATAAAAGGGGAGTACTGAAAAACAAACCAGGCCACTGACTGCAGGGTTGTTCTGCAATAGAAAGATCATGGAGCAGATCCTCCTGGAGGCACTACTGACTCAGAAGAATAGTGAAGAGGTGATTGGGAACAGTCAGCATGGCTTTGCCAAGGGCAGATCCTGCCTGACCAACCTGGTGGCCTTCTATGAGCAGGTGACAAAATTAATAGCTGAGGGGAAGAGCAACTGATGTCATTTACCTGGAGCTGAGCACAGCCTTCGACACTGTCCCACACCACATCCTGGTCTCCAGGCTGGTGACACATGGGTGTGATGAGTGACCACTAGATGGATAAGGAACTGGCTTGATGGCCGCACCCAAAGAGTGGCTGTCAATGGCTCCATGTCCCAGTGGAGGCCAGGGACAAGCAGAGTCCCTCAGGGATCAGCCCTGGGACCAGGCTTGTTCAACATCTTTGTGGGTGCCATGGACAGTGGCATTGAGTGCACCCTCAGCAGGTTTGCTGATGACACCAAGCTGTGTGGTGCAGCAGACAGCTGGAGGGAAGGGAGGCCATCCAGAGGGACCTGGACAGGCTGGAGAGGTGGGCACAAGCCAACCTCATGAGGTTCAACAAGTGCAAGGGCAGGGTCCTGCATCTGGGTGGAGGCAATCCCAGGCACAAATCCAGGCTGGGCAGGGACTGGCTGGAAAGCAGCCCTGAGGAGAGAGCCTTGGGGGTGCTGGGGGAGGAGAAGCTCAACAGGAGCTCTCAGTGTGCACTTGCAGCCTGCAAAGCCAATCAGATCCTGGGCTGCATCAGGAGAAGTGTGGCCAGCAGGGCAAGGGAGGTGATTCTCCCCCTCTGCTCAGCTCTGGGGAGACCCCACCTGGAGTACTGCCTCCAGTTCTGGAGCCCCTATGACAAGAGGGATGTGGAGGTGCTGGAAGGTGTCCAGAGAAGGGCCAGGAGGATGAGCAGAGGGCTGGAGCACCTCTCCTATGAGGACAGACTGAAGGAGTTGGGGCTGTTCAGTCTGGAGAAGAGAAGGCTCCCAGGTGACCTCATTGTGGCCTTCCAGTATCTGAAGGGGGCTACAGAAAGGCTGGGGAGGGACTTCTCAGGCTCTCAGGTAGTGATAGGACTAGGGGGAATGGAATGAAGCTGGAGGTGGGGAGATTCAGGCTGGAGGGGAGGAGGAAGTTCTTCCCCATGAGAGTGGTGAAGCCCTGGAATGGGTTGTCCAGGGAGGTGGTTGAGGCCCTGTCCCTGGAGGTGTTTAAGGCCAGGCTGGCTGAGGCTCTGGCCAGGCTGATCTAGTGTGGGGTGTCCCTGCCCATGGCAGGGGGGTTGGAACTAGCTGATCCTTGTGGTCCCTTCCAACCCTGACTGATACTATGATACTATGATAGTATGATAGTAAGAATCTGCTGCTCACCTCAATGAAATCGAGCAAGCCTGAGATAACATCAGCATTTGCCTGCTGTGTCATCCTTGTTTTGCAAGGCAAAACCTCCCTGGCTTCAGCATTTTTTAGTGGACAGCTTTTTCCTGTGTGGCTGCTTACAGCTTAATCACAGCTGAGGAGAGGCCACAGATTTCTTCTATGCCCCGGATTCCTTTCGGATTCTCTTTGCATAACACAACTGCAAATCATTTTCCACTGTAGTGATCTCTGCAAAATCACTTTGGCTCTTCTCACAAGAAGCCATCAGCCTCCCATGATTAGTATTCCATGCAGCATCTTCCAGCCTCCAGCTGTCCCTTTCCTTACCATCAGGAAGTTTTTGAACTCTCTCCTCTAAAGCCTGCATTTCGTGAAAGCGTTTCAGCTTCTCGTGCCTTTCCCTGTCTTGGTCTTGTCTGGGAAGCTCTGCTTCCTCTTTCCAGCCTCTGTCTTGAGTTTCTTTTTCCTGAAAGGAACACAAAATGGGGGGGGGGGAGGGTGGGAAAAAGCAATCATCAACAAAGCAACCAAGCAAAATCCTGTCAATCTCTAGGTTAATGCTGCAGTCGGAGTCTTAATGCTGAGCACAAACAATGAGCAAATTGAACAGGGCAAACCAGCCTTGACAAGCCAGGGCTTGGGCCTTAAAAATCTTGTCACCTCTAGCATGGTTTTATGCACCTGAAACAAAAGGAATAGACCATCAACTCCATTCTGTATCATGGCAG
>NW_027142437.1:349503-505365 GCF_026170545.1 Melanerpes formicivorus | reverse complement strand
TCCCATGATACTAGGGAGAAGAGACCAACCCCACCTCACTGCAACCTCATTTCAGGGAGCTCTAGATAGCAAGAAGGTCTCCCCTCAGCCTCCTCTTCTCCAAACTAAACACCCCAGTTCCCTCGAGCTGCTCCTCACCAGACCTGTGCTCCAGACCCCTCATTGTCTTGTGATTCTTCTCTGGACACACTCCTGCATCTCAATGGCTTTCCTGTGGTGAGGGACCCAAAACTGAAGCCAGGACTCAAGGTGTGGCCTCACCAGTGCTGAGTACAAGGGAACAATCACTTCCTGGTGCTGCTGGCCACACTATTGCTGATCCAGGCCGGGAGCTGTTGGCCTTCTTGGCCACCTGACCAAATAATTGAGATGGAAACATTTTGGGTCTTACATAATGTTGAACTCCAGCAAAGCCAGTAGGGCCACGAGGATAAAAACAGGCCTGGAGCACTTCTATGAGGACAGACTGAAGGAGTTGGGGCTGTTCAGTCTGCAGAAGAGAAGACTCCCAGGTGACCTCCATTGTGGCCTTCCAGTATCTGTAAAGGGCTACAAGAAGGCGGTGGAGGGACTTTTTAGGGTGTCAGGTAGTGATAGGACTAGGGGGATTGGAATGAAGCTGGAGGTTTGGGGGCTGTTCAGTCTGGAGAAGAAGAAGCTCCCAGGTGACCTCATTGTGGCCTTCCAGGATCTGAAGGGGGCTACAGGAAGGCTGGGGAGGGACTGCTCAGGATCTCAGGGGAGTGATAGGACTAGGGGGAATGGAATGAAGCTGGAGGTGGGGAGATTGAGGCTGGAGGTGAGGAGGAAGTTCTTCCCCATGAGAGTGGTGAAGCCCTGGAATGGGTTGTCCAGGGAGGTGGTTGGGGCCCCGTCCCTGGAGGTGTTTAAGGGCAGGCTGGATGAGGCTGTGGCCAGGCTGATCTAGTGTGGGGTGTCCCTGCCCATGGCAGGGGGGTTGGAACTAGATGATCCTTGTGGTCCCTTCCAACCCTGGACTGATACTATGATTCTAAAGCAATGCAGTCTTTGCTATACTGTACACTGCACTGGTTAGGCCACACCTCGAGTCCTGTGTCCAGTTCTGGGCCCCTCAGTTCAGGAAGGAGGTTGACTTGCTGGAAGGTGTCCAGAGAAGGGCAACAAAGCTGGGGAGGGGTTTGGAACACAGCCCTGTGAGGAGAGGCTGAGGGAGCTGGGGTTGCTTAAGCCTGGAGAAGAGGAGGCTCAGGGGAGACCTTCTTGCTGTCTACAACAACCTGAAGGGAGGTTGTACCAGGTGGGGGTTGGTCCTCTTCTCCCAGGCAACCAGCAGCAGAACAAGAGGGACACAGTCTCAGGCTGCACCAGGGGGAGGTTTAGGCTGGAAGGTAGGAGGAAGTTTTACACAGAGAGAGTGGATTGCCCATTGGAATGTGCTGCCTGGGGAGGTGGTGGAGTCACCATCCCTGGAGGTGTTCAGGAGGAGACTTGACAGGGTGCTTGGTGCCATGGGTTAGTTGGTTGGGTGGTGTTGGATGATAGGTTGGACACGATGATCTTGAAGGTCTCTTCCAACCTGCTCTATTCTATTCTATTCTATTCTATTCTATTCTTTTCTATTCTATTCTATTCTATTCTATATTCTATTCCATCCATTCCTTCCATTCCATTCCATTCCATTCCATTCCATTCCATTCCATTCCATTCCATTCCATACTACAGAAAGCTCTTCCAAGGGAAAGCAAAAAAGCAAAGCTGCTATTCAGTGCAAACACATCCAGTGAAATGTCCCTTTTATAGTGGATGGAAAGGCTGCAGTTGTGGCACAATGTTTTCCCTGGTCTTTTGTCTTGTTCTTGCTGCAGAACTGACAGAAAATCAGGTTACCAATGGAGGCGAGATACTGCAGTCTGGCACACAGGGTAGGCAGATAAGCCTCAGGTACAATATTTCCCTATCTGCTACATGTTAGTTTCAACAAATGAGGCCTTGCATTTTGGATAAAAACCACCTTTTCCCTGAGCATGTATCTTACAGATGGGAATAAACAAGCCTGACAGGCACATTATGCCTTCTAGATACAGAAACTTCATTTCTCAATGAGTGGGGAACGGGAGCTGCTTAATCTGAAAGGACAGCAGAGAGGGCACAGAGAAAGCCCTTCACAGCCCAACCAGCCCCATCACAGAGAATCAGTGAGTTTACAAAGGGCCTCTAAGATCAGCAAGTCCAACCTTCTGCCTAACACCTCCATCACCATTACACCACGACCCAAAGTGCCTCATCTCCTCATTTTTTTTAATGTCTCTGGGAATGGGGACTCCACCACCTCCCTGGCAGCTTGTTCCAGGGCCTGACCACTCTTGCAGCAAAGAAATGGTTCCTAATATCCAACCTAAAGCTCCCCTGGTACAGCTTGTCCCATGACACATCCCTTGTCCTATTATTAGTTATTTGGGAGAAGAGACCAACCTTTACCTTCCTCCAACCTCCATCTTGCTCCAACCCCCACCTTGCTCCAACCTCCTTTCAGGGAGCTGTAGAGAGCAATGAGGTCTCCCCTCAGCCTCCTCTTCTTCAGGCTAAACACCCCCAGCTCCCTCAGCCTCTTGTTCCCCAGCCCTTGTTCTCCAGACCCTTCACCAGCTTTGTTGCCCTTCTCTGGATTTGCTCCAGCCCCTGAATGTCTTATACTGCAGTGCCCAAAACTGAGCCAAACACTGACTGTGTGGCCTCACCAGTGCCCAGCACAGGGGGTATGAACATTACCTTACTCCTGCTGGCCACAACTACTTCTGATCCAGGCCAGAATGCTGGTGGTCTTCTTGGCTACCTGGGCACACTGTGGACACCACCAGGTCCTTTTCTGCCAGGCCAGCTTCCCAGCCCCTCTGCCTCTGTAGTGTTGCAAGGGAGTTGTTTGTAACTCAACTCTGAGTCCTGGCACTTGGCCTTAAGTCCAACAACTGACCCTTAACCCCTTAGTCCAGCCAAGCCAGATCTCTCTGTGGAGCCTTCCAACCCTCAAGCAGATCAACACTCCTGCTTAATTTCATGTTGCCTGCAAACTTACTCAATCCCACTCATCACACTCAGTCCCCTCACCTACACTGTTGATCAAGATGTTAAACAGGACTGGCCCCAGCAGGGAGCCCCGGGGAGCAGCACCAGAGGAGGGCTGCATTTGTCTGCAGTGCTATCCTGCTATCTCTCTCTCTCTTTCTTTCTTTCTTTCTTTCTTTCTTTTTTTTCTTTTCTTTCTTTCTTTCTTTCTTTCTTTCTCTTTCTTTCTTTCTTTCTTTCTTTCTTTCTTCTTTCTTTCTTTCCTTTCTTTCCTTTCTTTCTTTCTTTCTTTCTTTCTTTTCTTTCTTTCTTTCTTCTTTCTTTCTTTCTTTTCTTTCTTCTTTCTTTCTTTCTTTCTTTCTTTCTTCTTTCTTTCTTTCTTTCTTTCTTTCTTTCTTCTTTCTTTCTTCTCTTTCTTTCTTTCTTTCTTTCTTTCTTTCTTTCTTTCTTTCTTTCTTCCTTTCTTTCTTCCTTTCTTTCTTTCTTCCTTTCCTTCCTTCCTTCCTTTCCTTCCTTCCTTCCTTCCTTCCTTCCTTCCTTCCTTCCTTCCTTCCTTCCTTCCTTCCTTCCTTCCTTCCTTCCTTCCTTCCTTCCTTCCTTCCTTCCTTCCTTCCTTCCTTCCTTCCTTCCTTCCTTCCTTCCTTCCTTCCTTCCTTCCTTCCTTCCTTCCTTCCTTCCTTCCTTCCTTCCTTCCCTTCCTTCCTTCCTTCCTTCCTCCCTCCCTCCCTCCCTCCCTTCCTTCCTTCCTTCCTTCCTTCCTTCCTTCCTTCCTTCCTTCCTTCCTTCCTTCCTTCCTTCCTTTCTTCCTTTCTTTTTTTCCTTTCTTCCTTTCTAACTCACAGGAATTATTTCCTCCATAATTTATTTAATCCAGTTGAGCAAATCTTGCCAAATTTCCCTTCTCTTTCAGCAACCCACTGGAAGCACTGAGGTGAAACAGAGCACACACGTGAAAGCAGGGTCCATTTTTGTGAATCTCAGCCACTTATAGACCCAGATTTGATTAATAGCAAACCTCAGTGTTGGTGACCCAGCTGGAGGAGTGTTTGAGTGTTTTCAGGCAAGAGGAACAATGCTTTTCTGGTGGCTTCTCAAATTGGCTCTGTTTATCCAGAAAATAATAATGCCCAGCAGGTGCAGAAATGTCACAGAATCACAGAATGCTCTGGGTTGGAAGGGACCCCCAAAGCCCATCCAGTCCAAGCCCTCTGCACTCAGCAGGGACATCCCCAGCTAGATCAGGTTGCCCAGAGCCCTGTCCAGCCTCACCTTGAATATCTCCAGGCATGGAGCCTCAACCACCTCCCTGGGCAACCTGTTGCCAGTGTTCCACCACCCTCCTGGTGCAGAACTTGTTCCTCACATCCAATCTCAATCTGCTCTGCTCTAGTTTGAAGCCATTGCCCCTGCTCCTGTCCCTGCAGGCCTTTGCAAACAGTCTCTCTGCAGCCTTCTTGTAGCCCCTTTCAGATCCTGGCAGGCTGCTCTTAGGTCTCCCTGGAGCCTTCTCTTCTCCAGGCTGAACACCCCCCAGCTCCCTCAAGCCTGTCCTTGTAGCAGATGAACTCCAACTCCTTCATAATTTTTGTGGCCCTCCTCTGGACCTACTCCATCAGTTCCAGGGCCCCAGAGCTGTTGGGTGACTCTGTCTACCCTGTAAATACTGCTCATAAATATTTATTAATGACTGCCATCTGAATGCACTGCTCAGAGATTAGGGGAAAATTCCTGAAGACAGGCAGTGTACTATGAATAATTTAGATTCCAAATGCATCTGGACTTTGATCTGGGTAGAACTGCACAAGAATATGCTACCTGCTCCTTCAATTAACAGCCTCCCCTTCTATGCCCTACCTGCATGTCAGGCTGTTTGGTGCTGGAGTTAGACTTTATTAGGTTTACATGATGCTTGTAATGCACCATCCATGTGGATGCTGAGTGCATTTGTGTAGCTCTTTCATCGTTCCCAAAGGCCATGCTGTGAAATGTATGTGCTGGAGTGCCTGGCCTAGGAGCCAGGGAGTCAGGGAGTGCTGCAGTTCCACATGTGCCTCCAAGTTCCCTCCTGCATGTGCAATGTGGTGCAGGGTCCTGGGAAGGACAGGCTTGCAGCTCCAGAGTCCTCTGCTTCATTGGGCTTGGCAGAAATAATGGTCCTTGGAGAGAGAGTGAAATGAGCACTGCCTGAGCCTGCTCCTGGCCTTTTGGCACAGCCTGGTTTAGAGTCATGGAATAGAATCATAGGATGGTTTCAGTTCAAAAACACCTTTAAGATCACCCAGTCCAACCCTTATCTGACTCTACCCAGTCTGGTTCTAAACCATGGCCCTCAGCACCACAGCTCATTGGAGGTGTTCAGGAGGAGACTTGATGGGGTGCTTGGTGCCATGGATTAGTTGTTTAGGTGGTGTTGGATTGGTTGATGGGTTGGACTCAATGATCTTGAAGGTCTCTTCCAACCTAGTCTGGTCTATTCTATTCTATTCTATTCTATTCTATTCTATTCTATTCTATTCTATTCTATTCTATTCTATTCTATCTCTGCCTCTTTGAAACACCATCCAGGCATGGGGATTCAACCACCTCCCTGGGCAGCCTCTGCCAGGCTTTGAGAACCCTTCCAGGGAAGAAGTTTCTTCTTCTCATCTCTACCCTAAAGCCCTGACTGGGGCAACTTGAGGCCATTTCCCCTCATCCTATCACTTGTAACTAAGGAGAAGAGACCTACAAGTCGTTGTTTTGTCCTCAAGACTTACATGGGCATATATCTGTGATAGTTTCAGGTTGTTTATATCTGCTAGGGGGGTGAAGAGTGAATTGTTTCCTTCTACTGATTGCCACATATCAGGAGAAGGCCACAGGGGATACTAGCACTGTCCTAGAGGAAATCCTTTCCATTACCATTGCCTTGTGCATATAAGAGCTGGGATGGTAATTTCTTTCTGACTGTATTTTCAGGTTATTACACAAACATTCCTGGAAGCTGTAACTTTGAAGCACAAGATCAGGAATGGACCTCTGCATGTGGATTAACACAAGACCTTGCTGATGATTTTGACTGGAATATTATCAACAGCACTGTCATGGGACACAGGGCTCCTGAGACTGGACCAAACACCAGGTATGGGCCTGTGTCCTACATCACTTCTGGGAAAGGGAAATATTCACTGAATTAAAAACAGACAAACCCCAAAACAATCAAAAAAACCCAACAACACACAAAAAACCCACCCAAAAAAAAAACAACCTCCATAGATTAGTGCCAGATATACAGCAAATCCCAGACTGACCAACTCAGCTGAGCAGCCTGAGCCAGTTTCATAGCATCATAGAATCAACAAGGTTGGAAAAGACAAAGAGAATAAGCCAAACCAAACCAAACCAGGTTTGGAAGAGACCTTCAAGATCATCGTGTCCAAGCCACCAACCAATCCAACCCACCTAAACAACTAACCCATGGCACCAAGCACCCCATCAAGTCTCCTCCTGAACACCTCCAGTGAAGGTGACTCCACCACCTCCCCAGGCAGCCCATTCCAATGGGCAATCACTATCTCTGTATACTACTTCTTCCTAACATCCAACCTGAACCTCCCCTGGCAACAGCCTGAGACTGTGTCCTCTTGTTCCGGTACTGGCTGCCTGGGAGAAGAGACCAACCTCTGCCTGTCTACAACCTCCCTTCAGGGAGTTGGAGAGAGCAAGAAGGTCTCCCCTGAGTCTTCTCTTCTCCAGGCTGAGCAACCCCAGCTCCCTCAGCCTCTCCTCACAGGGCTGTGCTCCAGACCCCTCACTAACCTTTGTTGCCTTTCTCTGGACATGCTCCAGCAAGTCAACCTCCTTCCTAACTGAGAGGCCCAGAACTAGACACAGGACTCAAGGTGTGGCCTAACCAGTGCAGTGTACAGGGCCAGAATGACCTCCCTGCTCCTGCTGGACACACTCTTCCTGATGCAGGCCAGGATGCCCTTGGTCTTCTTGGCTGCCTGGGCACACTGCTGGCTCATGTTCAGCCTGCCATTGTTCAGCACCCCCAGGTTCCTCTCTGCCTGGCTGCTCTCAGCCACTCTGACCCCAGCCTGTAACACTGCCTGGGGTTGCTGTGGCCAATGTGCAGAACCTGGCACTTGGATGTGTTCAATCTCCTGCCCTTGGCCTCTGCCCATCTGTCCAGCCTGTCGAGGTCCCTCTGCAGAGCCTCTCTACCCTCCAGCAGATCAAACTCCTGCCCCCAGCTTGGTGTTGTCAGCAAACTTACTGCTGATGGACTCAATGCCCTCATCCAGATCATCAATAAAGATGTTAAAGAGCATAGGGCCCAGCACTGATCCCTGGGGCACACCACTGGTGCCTGGCTGCCAGCTGGCTGTGGCACCATTCACCACCACTCTCTGGGCTCAGCCTCCAGCTAGTTCCTAACCCAGCTCAGAGTGCTGCTGTCCAAGCCAGGGACTGACAGCTTGGCCAGGAGTTTGCTGTGGGGGATGGTGTCAAAGGCCTTGCTGGAGTCCAGGCAGACTCCATCCACAGCCTGCCCCACATCCACCAGGCAGTCACCTGGGCATAGAAGGAGATCAGGTTGGAGAGGCACGGACCTGCCCTTCCTAAATCCATGCTGGCTGGGCCTGATCCCTTGGCCATCCTGTAAGTGTTGTGTTATTGAACTCAGGATGACCTGTTCCATGATCTTGCCTGGCACTGAGGTCAGGCTGACAGGCCTGGAATTCCCTGGCTCATCCAAGCTGCCCTTCTTATGGATGGGCACCACGTTGGCCAGCTTCCAGTCCTCTGGGACCTCGCCAGTGATGCCAGGACTGCTGGAAAATTATGGAGAGTGGCTTGGCCAGCTCATCTGCCAGCTCTCTCAGCACCCTAGGATGAATCCCATCTGGTCCCATGGACTTGTGGGGATCCAAGCTGCTAAGGAGAGTTCCAACTACCGCCTCATGGAACATAGGGAAACTGTGCAGCTCCCTGGCTCCTTCTGCCTGTTCAAAGATCAAAGCTCAAAGATCATCAAGTCCAACCTGTCACCCAATACCTCATGACTACTAAACCATGGCACCAAGTGCCACATCCAATCCCCTCTTGTACACCTCCAGGGATGGGGGACTCCACCACCTCCCTGGGCAGCACATTCCAACAGCTAATAACTTTCTCTGGGAAGAACTTCCTCCTCACTTCCAGCCTAAACTTCCCCTGGCACAGCTTGAGACTGTGTCCTCTTGTTCTGGGGCTGGTTGCCTGGGAGAAGAGACCAACCCCCTCCTGGATACAACCTCCCTTCAGGTTGTAGACAGCAGTTAGAGGTATCCCCTGCTGACTGCAGGACAAGATGACCTTTGAGGGTCCCTTTCAACCCATTGCAGTCTGTGAATCCATATGTGGACACATCATGACAAGGAATCAGCACACATCTCAAAGCAGTTCCAACAAGCAGTTTAAATGTTGGGGGTTGATACTGGAATCATAGATTCAGAGAATGCCTTGGGTTGGAAGGGACCTTAAAGATCATCCAGTTTCCAAACCCTGGGGCAGGGACAACCTCCCACCAGCCCAGGTTGCTCCAAGGCCTAATCCAGCCTGGCTTTGAGCACCTCCAGGGAGGGGACATCCACAGCCTCCCTGAGCAACCTGTTTCTGTGTCTCAAACACCCTGGTACTAAAGAGCTTCTTACTAAGATCCAGTCTAAATTTACCCTCTCCCAGCTTCAATCCATTCCCCCTAGTCCTATCACTATGAGCCCGGTAAAGAGTCCCTCCCCAGCTCTCCTGTAGCCCCCTTGAGGTACTGGAAGGCTGCTCTAAGGTCTCCCTGGAGACTGTTCCTCTCCAGGCTGAGCATCCCAAACTCTCTCAGCCTGCCCTTGTAGGAGAGGTGCTCTAGCCCTCTGATCATCCTTGGGGCCTCCCCTGGATCCTCTCCATCAGGTTCATGGCCTTCTTGTGTTGGGGGCCCCAGAGCTGGACACAGCCCTGCAGGTGAGGTCTCCCCAGAGCAGAGCAGAGGGGCAGGATCCTCTCTCTCCATCCCTGGCCACACTGCTTTGGATGCAGCCCAGGCTGCCCTTGGCCTTCTGTGCTGCCAGTGCCCATTGCTGACTCCTGTCCAGCTTCTTCTCCCCACCAGCACCCCCAAGTGCTTCTCTGCAGGGCTGGTAATTATGCTACCTTTTGGGTTTTCAGTAGCAGCTGAAGAATAGGCAGTGTGGATATCTTGGCCCACTAACAAGCCTCACAGCTCAGAGGTGCTGCAGAGTGCATGACAGGGAAATTTCCTGGGTAAGAGCTATCAGCAAAGGTGCTCCTGACTCCTGCAATGCCAACCTTCCAACTGCTCCTTAGAGCCTGCAAGTGCTTATGTTTGCAATGTGTTTTAAATCTGCTACTCAAATACAATTCAAGTAGTTCCCACAATGAAGAAAAGAAAGGAAGATATCTTAGAATTAAATTGGGGTTGGCCTCTTCTGCCAGGCAAGCAGCACCAGAGCAAGAGGACACAGTCTCAAGCTGTGGCAGGGGGGTTTAGGCTGGAGGTGAGGAAGAAATTCTTCCCAAAAAGAGAGATTGGCCATGGGAATGTGCTGCCCCAGGGAGGTGGTGGAGTCACCATCACTGGGGGTGTTCAAAAATAGGCTTGAATGTGGCCACTTGGAGCCATGGTTTAGTTGTCAGGAGGTGCTAGACATTAGGTAACAGGTTGGACTTGATGACCTCTGAGGTCTTTTCCAACCTGGTTGGTTCTATGGTTCTAAATATATAAATATTAAAACATATGAATATTACAATATATTAATACTAGAATATGCTTACAATGTTAATGTGTAAACTGTCTGCAGTTCAAGGAGAGGGACAGATGCTTTTCACCCCCTTCCCAAAGGAGGGAAGAAAATGCTCCACACTGGATTGGAAAGAATTAGAAGTTTAACTGGAAGTACTACTCATAACTACTTACAATAGTACACAAGCCTGTCAAATACACAAATCCATAGTCCACCTTGGATATGGTTTCTCAAAAAAAAAGCTTCCTCAGGCCAAAGCTTTCCACAACCTCCCTCCAAAACCAGGCCAAAAGGTACAGAGAAGGGCAACGAGGCTGGGGAGGGGTCTGGAGCACAGCCCTGTGAGGAGAGGCTGAGGGAGCTGGGGTTGCTCAGCCTGGAGAAGAGGAGGCTCAGGGGAGAGCTCATTGCTCTCTCCAGCTCCCTGAAGGGAGGTTGTAGCCAGGTGGGGGTTGGTCTCTTCTCCCAGGCCCCCAGCACCAGAACAAGAGGACACAGTCTCAAGCCATGCCAGGGAGATTTAGGCTGGATGTTTGGAAGAAATTCTTCACAAAAAGAGAGGCTGGCCATTGGGATGTGCTGCCCAGGGAGGTGGTGGAGTCACCATCCCTGAAGACACTTGGATGAGGCACTTGGTGCCATGGTTTAGTTGATTAGATGGTGTTGGGTGATAGGTTGGACTTGGTGATCTCTGAGGTGTTTTCCAACCTGGTTAGTTCTGTGATTCTGTGAAAACCCAGGCCCCCAAATCCCCACCCCCCATCCCATCCCTCAAGCCCTTCTACCCCCCACCAAAGCTGAGTGACACAGCTAAAATTCAGCTTGCGTGCTGCAGGCCCCAGCCAGCTGACTCAAGGCCCCCACTGCCCTGCATAGCAAAGACAAGGGAGCCTGCACCAGGAAAGGGGCAGAGAGAGGGAGAAGGAGGGGGCTGGACAGCTTGTGCTGTTCCCCTATAAAAGAGGGGACATTTGGGGAATGAAATAACAGAAGATGACACTTCCCAATCCACCCCTGGACCTATCTACAGATACAGAATTAACCAGGTTGGAAAAGAACTCAGAGATCATCCAGTCCAACCTATCACCCAACACCATCTGATCAACTAAACCATGGCACCAAGAGCCTCATCCAGGCTCTTCTTAAACACCTCCAGGGATGGTGACTCCACCACCTCCCTGGGCAGCACATTCCCAATGGCCAATTCCTCTTTCTGGGAAGAACTTTCTTCCTCCACCCCCAGCCTAAACCTCCCCTGGTGCAGCTTGAGACTGTGTCCTCTTGTTCTGGTGCTGGTTGCCTGGGAGAAAAGACCAACCCCCACCTGGCTACAACCTCCCTTCAGGGAGTTGTAGATGGCAAGAAGGTCTCCCCTGAGCCTCCTCTTCTCCAGGCTAAACTCTCTAGCCTCTGGAGGTCTGAACTCTATGGTTTAAGACATCCCAGTTTCTTAAACCCATAACAAATCCCCAAATACAAAGAAAGTATTTACATGGGAGGTCCCTGCAGGGAGATCTCTGCAAGGTAAGGTGTGGATGTGTGTGACAGGAGATGCCAGTAGCTGTGTGTGTAAAGATGCTTCTGCTCTGAAAGATGAAGCAGTATTGAATAACTCTCAGTGGTTTTTGTCTTTTTATTAAGGTAAAGGACAGCATTTTCTGTATGTAAACTCATCCAGCCAGAAGGAAGGAGGCAGAGCCAGGATAATTACCACCAAACTCTTCCCACCTAGCCTTGGGACCTGTAGGGTTCGGTTCTGGTTCTGGCTGTTTCCTTCCAGGCAAACTGGAGTCCTAAAGGTAAGAGCAAAAGCACTTCTGCTACATGCATGGCACAGGAAAGTTTGCTTTAGTAGCATTGGCATAGCTAGAGCAAGCAGAATCTCAGAGCTTGTAGAATAGAATAGAATAGAATAGAATAGAATAGAATAGAATAGAATAGAATAGAATAGAATAGACCAGGTTGAAAGAGACCTTCAAGATCATCGAGTCCAACCTATCATCCAACACCACCTAATCAACTAACCCATGGCACCAAGCACCCCATCAAGTCTCCTCCTGAACACCTCCAGTGATGGTGACTCCACCACCTCCCCAGGCAGCACATTCCAATGGGCAATCACTCTCTCTGTGTAAAACTTCCTCCTGACCTCCAGCCTGAACCTCCCCTGTGCAGCCTGAGACTGTGTCCTCTTGTTCTGGTGCTGGCTGCCTGGGAGAAGAGACCCAACCTCTGCCTGTCTACAACCTCTTTTCAGGGAGTTGTAGAGAGCAATAAGGTCACCCCTAAAGCCTCCTCTCCTCACAGGGCTGTGTTCCAAGCCCCTCACCAACTTCGTTGTCCCTTCTCTGGACTCGTTCCAGCAAGTCAACCTCCTTCCTAAACTGAGGGGCCCAGAACTGGACACAGGACTCGAGGTGTGGCCTAACCAGTGCAGTGTACAGGGGCACAATGACCTCCCTGCTCCTGCTGGCCACACTGACCCTGATGCAGGCCAGCATGCAGCCTCTCTACCCTCCAGCAGATCAACCTCCTGCCCCCAGCTTGGTGTCATCAGCAAATTTACTGCTGATGGACTCAATGCCCTCATCCAGATCATCAATAAAGATGGTAAAGAGCACAGGGCCCAGCACTGATCCCTGGGGCACACCACTGGTGCCTGGCTGCCAGCTGGCTGTGGCACCATTCACCACCACTCTCTGGGCTCAGCCTCCAGCCAGTTCCTATCCCAGCTCAGAGTGCTGCTGTCCAAGCCATGGGCTGACAGCTTGGCCAGCAGTTTGCTATGGGGGACAGTGTCAAAGGCCTTGCTGAGGTCCAGGTAGACCACATCCACAGCCTGCCCCACATCCACCAGGCAGTCACCTGATCATAGAAGGAGATCAGGTTGGTCAGGCAGGACCTGCCCTTCCTAAATCCATGCTGGCTGGGCCTGATCCCTTGGGCCATCCTCTAAGTGCTGTGTTATTGCACTCAGGATGACCTGATCTTGCCTGGCACTGAGGTCAGGCTGACAGGCCTGTAATTCCCTGGCTCATCCAACCGGCCCTTCTTATGGATGGGCACCACGTTGGCCAGCTTCCAGTCCTCTGGGACCTCTCCAGTGAGCCAGGACTGCTGGAAAATGATGGAGAGCAGCTTGGACAGCTCCTCTGACAGCTCTCTCAGCACAGATGAAACCAATAAAAGCACCCTCGAGGAAGCACATTTGCTGAATCTTCAAAGAGTTTGTACTGTTGTAAGTGGGCAGCATTAGGCATGTTTCCCATCAAACACCAGGGACCACTCAGTCTCTCAAGTCTTGCCAAGTTCTCCTTTCCACCAGTTTTACACTGTAATTTGATTAACCTAACAGAATACCCAGTTTATCTGGAGAACAAATGACTCACCAGGCTTGTTTTTGAGTTTTACTTGTCAGCCTAAGGACTGTCTAATTAAGAAACACTTTGCTTCATTGACTTTTCAATTGTTACCCAACTAGCTTGAGCTGATTATAAAATGAAGTTCAACTTGTCTGAGTAAGACTCACAAAGGGCAACAAGGCTGGGGAGAGGCCTTGAGCACAGCCCTGTGAGGAGAGGCTGAGGGAGCTGGGGTTGTTTAGCCTGGAGAAGAGGAGGCTCAGGGGTGACCTCATTGCTCTCTGCAACTACCTGAAAGGTGGTTGTAGCCAGGTGGGGGTTGGTCTCTCCTCCCAGGCAACCAGCACTAGAACAAGGGGACACAGTCTCCAGCTGTGCCAGGGGAAGTTTTGGCTAAAGGTGAGGAGAAAGTTCTTCACTGAGAGAGTCATTGGTCATTGCAATGTGCTGCCCAGGGAGGTGGTGGAGTCACCATCCCTGGAGGTGTTCAAGAGGGGACTGGACGTGGCACTTGGTGCCGTGGTCTAGTCCTGAGGTCTGTGGTGACAGGTTGGACTCGATGATCTTTGAGGTCTCTTCCAACCTTAGTGATACTGTGATACTGTGATATCTATTTTCCCCCAGCACATTTAGTAGGTTTGTGAGAAGTGGAACATTGTGGGTTAGCTCACCACCACTTACAACCCCAGCCCCCCTCCCCTCAAGAGCTCCATGCATGCTTTTGAAGATCAGATCAGTACAGAGTGGCTGAAATAAATGTGGGATCTGTATGAACTTTGGAGACAAGTTTTGTTTCCAGAGTTTCCTAATCATTCATTCCATCAGCTTCTACTATTGCTGTTATTGACCTTTTCTTTTTAATTAAAAACATGCTTATTACTACAAAAGCCAGCCAAGCTCCAGTCCAGGTCACTGCAAAGGATGTGAGAGCCTAAAGGACACAAAACAACTGCAAGGGTGATAGAATACTGTCCCCCAACACTAAATCAAGGAAGCAGAACTCGAATGAATGGATTACAAATAATAAGCAATGAAGAAAAACTACTCAGTAATTCTTCCCTCACAGAACATCCAGAGCTGAGTTCTGCAATGCAAGGCTTTAATATAACAACAACAACAACAATAATAATAATGATAATAATAAACAACCAGGTTGGAAGAGACCTTCAAGATCATTGTGTCCAACCCATAAACCAATACAACCCACCTAGACAACTAACCCATGGCACCAAGCACCCCATCAAGTCTCCTTCTGAACACCTCCATTCCAATGGGCAGCCTATTACAATGGGAAATCTCTCTCTCTCTCTGTGGAACTTCTTCCTAACATCCAGCCTAAACCTCCCCTGGTACAGCCTGAGACTGTGTCCTCTTGTTCTGGTGCTGGCTGCCTGGGAGAAGAGACCAACCCCCACCTGGCTACAACCTCCCTTCAAGTGCCACGTCCAATCCTTTTTTAAACACCTCCAGGGATGGTGACTCCACCACCTCCCTGGGCAGCACATTCCAATGGCAAATTACTCTTTCTGGGAAGAACTTCCTCCTCACCTCAAGCCTTATAAGAGCCTCAAGCCTAGTAAAAGAACTTACTTTTACCACATAAAAAAAATATTCACTGATGAGGTGCAAATATTTATTAGGGAAGCTTTCTGCAGCTGCTGACTTAATTGTAGGCAGTTCTTTCAAGCTTACCAACTTTTGGTGAATTGAAATGCTGTTATGTTTTAAATGACAATGCTAAATGCATTGCACTCTGTGACAGTAATACTGTTGACATTCATAGAATTACATAGAATAAACCAGGTTGGAAGAGACCTTCAGGATCATTGTGTCCAACCCATCAACCAATCCAACACCACCTAAACAACTAACCCATGGCACCAAGCACCTCAGCAAGTCTCCTCCTCAACACATCCAATGATGGTGACTCCACCACCTCCCCAGGCAGCCCATTCCAATGGGCAATCACTCTCTCTGTGTAGAACTTCTTCCTAACCTCCAACCTAAACCTCCCCTGGCACAGCCTGAGACTGTGTCCTCTTGTTCTGGTGCTGGCTGCCTGGGAGAAGAGACCAACCTCTGCCTGTCTACAACCTCCCTTCAGGTAGCTGTAGAGAGCAAGAAGGTCACCCCTGAGTCTCCTCTCCTCCAGGCTAAGCAACCCCAGCTCCCTCAGCCTCTCCTCACGGGGCTGTGTTCCAAACCCCTCACCAACTTCGTTGCCCTTGGTCCCGGTGCTGTCCCGAGAGGGCTTCCCGCTGAACACATCTCAAAATGACAGCGTTGCTGTAAGCCCCCAGGTCAGAAGTGAGGAAGTGGGAAGCCAAATAGGTAATAGGCAGGCCGGCCCTACGACCAGGAGAAGAGATTATGTTTCTAAATCCCCTAACAAGGAGGCCCATGACATTGTTTATATTTCCACCTATACCTGCAGCATATGTATCATAGTATCATCACAGTATCAGTCAGGGTTGGAAGGGACCACAAGGATCAGCCAGTTCCAACCCCCCTGCCATGGGCAGGGACACCCCACACTACATCAGCCTGCCCAGAGCCAAGCCCAGCTCAGCTTAGCCACTCCTGAAAGCAGCATTCCGGTTCCCTCAGTGTAACTAAGGTTGGAAGAGACCTCGAGGACCATCGGGCCCCGAAGCAAGCCATTTTCCTTCGCCGGGGAGAAGTTCTTAAAGCACATATTGAATGTTAGGTTTAAGTAACACTTCTTCAAGCAGCCGGCGACTACACTTTACTGCGGTGACAGCAGGCTTTACACGCAACCGTCTCACCCTACAAGACACCACAACTGAGCGAGAAGGCTGAAGTCCCCTCACCGCCCCTGCTTTCCAGAAGGCCTGCTACCTGAAACCCGCCGCTGGCACGGGGCGAAGCCTCTCCCCCGCAGCCGACCTCCGCGGCTGAGAGCCCCGGGGCCCAGCCACTGGCCCCGGTGCTTGTCCCGGAGCCAAGCCCTTCAGCCCGCCCCACACTGTCCACTCGGGAGTAAGATCCGCGCTCTGCGGATCCAAACATCCTCCCCCCCCGCGGAGGCTAAGCCTAAAATCAGGCCTACGCCGAGGCTCACTCGCAACCCTGGCAGCCCCCATAAACACTCACCCAACCTCGGCTCCTCTCTCTGCCCCGCGATGCGCCCCTCCCCGTCGCTGCAGCCGGACCCGACCCGGCCCCGCCGCCGGCGGGATCTGGCGCCCGCTCTGTAGACGCGCCAGCAGTTGCCACGCTACGCTTAAAGGGGCCGCGGCGCGGCGGCAGCGACTATTGACAGCGACTGCCCGAGCAACGGAGACAGGAAAGCAGCGGGCTGTCTTCGTCAGCCATTGGCTATCCGCACTGTCAGTCGGAGGGCGCGAGGCGGTCCTCGGCAGCTGATTGGGACAAGCGGCCTGCGGAGCCCGCGGGGATAATGCTCTTCCATTGGTGGGAGGCTACATCCCAGGTGGTGATTGGTTGAGGCGCTGTAGGGCAGGGGGAGGTGTGAGGGGGGACTCGGCGCTCGGGCTCCGCCTCCGGCACGTCTTCCTGTGGCGGCGGCGCAAGGCGCCGGGAGGCGAGCCCGAGCCGCCGCTCCGCCTCACCTCTTCCCACACCCTGGGAAGCCCTCAGCGAGAGTGGGGGCCCCGGGGGGCGAGCCCGAGCCGCCGCTCCGCCTCACCTCTGCCCACACCCTGGGAAGCCCTCAGCGAGAGTGGCGGCCCCGGGGGGCGAGCCCGAGCCGCCTCCCCGCCTCACATCTGCCCGCACCCTGGGAAGCCCTCAGCGAGAGTGGCGGCCCCGGGGGGCGAGCCCGAGCCGCCGCTCCGCCTCACCTCTGCCCACACCCTGGGAAGCCCTCAGCGAGAGTGGCGCCCCCGGGGGCGAGCCCGAGCCGCCGCTCCGCCTCACCTCTGCCCACACCCTGGGAAGCCCTCAGCGAGAGCGGCGCCCCCGGGGCCCTTCCCTGATGCTGCCGTCTTGGATTTGAAGTGCGCAGGCTGCATCGCAGGGCCGAGGCCAGTTGTATAGCGTTTAACGATGCCAAGCGCTGGGACCTGTGCTTGGGTCGGAACAGCCCCACGCAGCGCTACAGGCTTGAGGAGAGTGGCTGGAAGGCTGCCTGGCAGGAAAGGAGCTGGGAGTGCTGGCTGACAGACGGATGAAGATGAGCCTGCAGTGTGCCCAGGTGGCCAAGAAGGCCAACAGCATCCTGGCCTGGATCAAGTCGTCATTGTGCCCCTGTACTCAGCACTGCTTAGGCCACACCTGGAGTCCTGTGTCCAGTTCTGGGCCCCTCAATTTAAGAAGGTCATTGAGACTTTTGAATGTGTCCAGAGAAGGGCAACAAAGCTGGGGAGAGGTCTGGAGCACAGCCCTGTGAGGAGAGGCTGAGGGAGCTGGGGTTGCTTAGCCTGGAGAAGAGGAGGCTCAGGGGAGACCTTGCTGTCTACAACTCCCTGAAGGGAGGTTGTAGCCAGGTGGGGGTTGGTCTCTTCTCCCAGGCAACCAGCACCAGAACAAGAGGACACAGTCTCAGGCTGCACCAGGGGAGGTAATAGGCTGGGTGTAAGAAGTTCTATACAGAGAGAGTGATTGCCCATTGGAATGGGCTGCCTGGGGAGGTGGTGGAGTCACCATCACTGGAGGTGTTCAGGAAGAGACTTGACAGGGTGCTTGGTGCCATGGGTTAGTTGATTAGGTGGTGTTGGATGATAAATTGGACTTGATGATCTTGAAGGTCTCTTCCAACCTGGTCTGGTCTATTCTATTCTATTCTATTCTATTCTATTCTATTCTATTCTATTCTATTCTATTCTATTCTATTCTATTCTATTCCATTCCATTCCATTCCATTCCAATTCTATCCTATCATATTCTATTCTATCTTTTTCCATTCCATTCCATTCCATTCCATTCCATTCCATTCCATTCCATCCTATCCTATCCTATCCTTTTCCATTCCATTCTATCTTATTCCATTCTGTTCCATTCCATCCTGTCCTATTCTATTCTATTCTATTCTATTCTATTCTATTCTATTCTATTCTATTCCATTCCATTGTGAAATTGGTACCTTTAAACAATACATAAATGAGAAAATCAGTGGGCCGTTTCTCAGTATTCATCCCCCTTGTGGCTTTGTGTAGCTCACCCTTCTGCCAAGCAGCTAAAACATCTAATTCATCACCGAGGCGCTGGCAGAGAATCATTGGTGTCCTTCAAAGCAAAAAAAGACCCAGGGTAATGCAGAATAACAAAAGACAGAATAATTTTATTGCTTGCAACTGGAGGAAATGTATTGCTGGTCTCTGGCAGCCAGCCAGGCCAGAAGCTGAAACGCTGTTGCTGCTGTAAATAGGATGAAAGGGATTCATAATCCGTCTCCATGCCCGCCGTAGCTAGGAAAATTATAAGCAGAAAAAGCAATTAACCACCCTCCCTTCCCCCCCCCCCCCCCCCCCCCCCCCCCCCAAACCTCCAAGAGGAAGCAGGGGGGAAAAAAAAAAGAAAGAGGAAAAAGTGAAAGGCTTTTCTGTGCTGATATTTTATAGACTAATTGTCATGACTCACCATTTGGGGCTTGGTTAGCAACTAATGAATCATTAGGTATCGAATATAGGTAACGCAGGTATTGAATGGAGGCATTATGTATATTTAATGCAGGTATTGAATCATACCGACTCCAGGCCACTTGTGCAGAATAAATGGCTTCTCATCAGGCTTCTCCATCAATTGCTCCATCCAGAATAGTGCTAACACACTGGAATGAGCTGCTGAACTGGAATAAATTCAGGTATTGTGCAGTGTGGGCCTGGGGATTAATTGATTGAAGTTTGTTGATCTAAAACCTCCCAATAATGCATTTAAGGTATTGTCCTCCTCAAAACAGTTGATACAGTGAGGATCAGTCACAGTATCACAGTATAACTAAGGTTGGAAGAGACCTCGAGGATCATTGAGTCCAGCCTATCAACACAGACCTCATGACTAGACCATGGCACCAAGTGCCACATCAAATCCCCTCTTGAACACCTCCAGGGATGGTGACTCCACCACCTCCCTGGGTGTGATGCTTCAGATTTCCCCCAGACAGGCCAAATGATATGTTTTGCAGTTTTCTTCAGTCTGTGTAAGGCAATGCTGAGGTCTTAACTGCTTGCTTGGTGAAGGGGAGAGTTGAAACAGAGTATTTCATTCAAGAGCTGGAGGGGGAAGTGGAAGGTTTGAAAGGAAGGGCCCTAGCCTGGGAGCTTAACTGCTTCAGAAAAGAGGGTTGGAAACCCTTCAGAAACTGAATGGGGTCATAATGTCATGCAGTTTGATATTCCCAGAGGTAACAACAGGGATAAAGCCCCAGGGTTATTCAGAGGAGTGGAACCCATGCTCATTGACTTGTCAGTGGGAAACCCCTGATGCATGGAGAAAGTGCTATTGATTTCCAGCGCACCGTAGCAATGGTTGTGGCGTCTGGGGTGGGAACTGCTGCAAAGGCTGTGTCCAGTGTGATGGGTAAAACAGATTCCCTGAACTGCCAGGAAAAAAAAGGGGGTGTTGAGATTTGGAAAAGGGGAAAAAAAAAAACCCAAACCCCTTTGTGATGTTGCTTCAAACTTCTTGAGGAAATGGGGCCTCGCAGAACACACGGCGATACAAATGAGTGCTGCTTGCTTTAAGCAGGAGGACAGCATGACAGGAAAGGTGGCTGTGGGATTCAGCCCTAGGGACTCAGTTTCTGCCAAAAAAAAATCACAGGTTGGTGGAAAACATCAGATTGAGGATGAAATACAAAGAGGATCCTTCATCCTTCACGTTTTCTGGTGCTTTCCCTCAGAACAGACTATATGATCCTGCCTTGCATGTGGGACCAGATGCGTGCACACTCACATGCATCTGCCTGCACCTGCACTAGAGGTGGTGTCCTGCATGGACCAACCTCTGCCTGTCTACAACCTCCCTTCAGGTAGTTGTAGAGAGCAATAAGGTCTCCCCTGAGCCTCCTCTTCTCCAGGCTAAGCAACCCCAGCTCCCTCAGCCTCTCCTCACAGGGCTGTGTTCCAAGCCCCTCACCAACTCTGTTGCCCTTCTCTGGACACACTCCAGCAGCTCAACCTCCTTCCTAAACTGAGGGGCCCAGAACTGGACACAGGACTCGAGGTGTGGCCTAACCAGTGCAGTGTCCAGGGGCAGAATGACCTCCCTGCTCCTGCTGGCCACACTGTTCCTGATGCAGGCCAGGATGCCATTGGCCCTCCTGGCCCCTGGGCACACTGCAGGCTCATGTTCAGCCTACCATCAACCAGCACCCCCAGGTCCCTCTCTGCCTGGCTGCTCTCTAGCCACTCCAACCCCAGCCTGTAGCACTGCATGGGGTTGTTGTGGCCAATGTGCAGCCCCAGGCACTTGGATGTGTTCAGTCTCCTGCCCTTGGACTCTGCCCATCTGTCCAGCCTGTCCAGGTCCCTCTGCAGAGCCTCTCTACCCTCCAGCAGATCAACTCCTGCCCCCAGCTTGGTGTCGTCAGCAAATTTACTGCTGATGGACTCAATGCCCTCATCCAGATCATCAATAAAGATGTTAAAGAGCAGAGAGCCCAGCACTGATCCCTGGGGGACTCCACTACTGACTGGTTACCAGCTGGCTGTGGCACCATTCACCACCACTCTCTGGGCTCAGCCTCTAGCCAGTTCCTAACCCATTGCAGTGTGCTCCCATCCAAGCCATGGGCTGACAGCAATGGTTCACAATCCATCCAAGCAGGCATTCTGCACTTGCAGAAAAGCTTTGTTCAAAACCCAGGAATTTATGCTAAAGAGATTTTGGCTCAAGACAATTTGCAGATCTGGGTAGCCAAGAGGGTAAGTTCAGGCTGCTGTTCCATGTAGCAAGGTAGATCTTTGCTCCCTCTCTCCACTGCCTGCAATGTAAGATCTCTGTATTGCAGCATGAATATGGGTGTAGTTTGGGTCCAGCTGAAGGGTTTTTTTCCTCAGCAGGTGTTGGACTATTCTGCATACAAGATATCTTTTGTACAAGTGTGTACTTCCCTTTGCTCTCAGTGACCTGAAGTCACACCATGGAGGTGCTGAAAGGTGTCCAGAGAAGGACCACGAGGATGAGCAGAGGGCTGGAGCTGCTCTGCTGTGAGGACAGACTGAAGGAGTTGGGGCTGTTCAGTCTGGAGAAGAGAAGGCTCCCAGGTGACCTCATTGTGGCCTTCCAGGATCTGAAGGGAGCTACAGGAAGGCTGGGGAGGGACTGCTCAGGATCTCAGGTAGTGATAGGACTAGGGGGAATGGAATGAAGCTGGAGGTGGGGAGATTGAGGCTGGAGGGGAGGAGGAAGTTCTTCCCCATGAGAGTGGTGAAGCCCTGGAATGGGTTGTCCAGGGAGGTGGTTGGGGCCCTGTCCCTGGAGGTGTTTAAGGCCAGGCTGGCTGAGGCTCTGGCCAGGCTGATGTAGTGTGGGGTGTCCCTGGCCATGGCAGGGGGGTTGGAACTGGATGATCCTTGTGGTCCCTTCCAACCCTGACTGATACTATGATACCATCCACACACTTTCAATTCCAGTGCAAATCAAATCAAATGCCAGTCTCTTTACTATAAATCCCCATGGTTTGCTAGCACTTTTTAATGCATCTGTCAAAGTAAGCTGTGGTGGTGTTGGGGCCCAGCTGCTTTTCACATTGCATGCTCACCCTACCTTGTGAGACAAGAAGCCCAAGATCACTTTCAGAGCTCGTCTCCCATGCCCTGGAGTCTAAATGGACCTCAAATCTTTTGCCTTTATTTACTAAAGTGCTCCTGAGTCGTCTGCTGAGATGTGACTGCTCACCTTGTACTATTTAGTGTTTCAGTTCTTTGAGAGAATGTCTATTGGTGTCACTTCTCATGCTCTGACTAGTTGCAACCCTCTCAAGGGGATTTTCTTAAGCACTCTCCGACTGCAGTGGCGTTGGAGCTGCTGACACCCCTTTTGTGTCTCTGACAGGGACTGCTGTGAACTCAGCTGAACTTGAAGATGTAGTAAAAAGGCACGTCAGGCATTGTTCATGGGCAATTGTTGGTAGCAAGGCAGTTTTCCAAGGCTGTGGAATACTGAAAGAAACATTTACATAGACTTCACTAGTTGATTTCAGAGAGGTGATGCATTTCTCAGAGTTCTTTGTGTAAGAATGCCTGCTTGGATGGATTGTGAGCCAGAGCTGTCAGCCCATGGCTTGGACAGCAGCACACTGCCAGGGGTTAGGAACTGGCTGGAGGCTGAGCCCAGAGAGTGGTGGTGAATGGTGCCACATCCAGCTGGCAGCCAGGCACCAGTGGTGTGCCCCAGGGATCAGTGCTGGGCCCTGTGCTCTTTAACATCTTTATTGATGATCTGGATGAGGGCATTGAGTCCATCATCAGTAAATGTGCAGCTGACACCAAGCTGGGGGCAGGAGTTGATCTGCTGGAGGGTAGAGAGGCTCTGCAGAGGGACCTGGACAGGCTGGACAGATGGGCAGAGGCCAAGGGCAGGAGATTGAACACATCCAAGTGCCAGGTTCTGCACATTGGCCACAACAACCCCATGCAGTGCTACAGGCTGGGGTCAGAGTGGCTGAGAGCAGCCAGGCAGAGAGGGACCTGGGGGTGCTGGTTGATGGTAGGCTGAACATGAGCCTGCAGTGTGCCCAGGCAGCCAGGAGGGCCAATGGCATCCTGGCCTGCATCAGGAACAGTGTGGCCAGCAGGAGCAGGGAGGTCATTCTGCCCCTGTACACTGCACTGGTTAGGCCACACCTGGAGTCCTGTGTCCAGTTCTGGGCCCCTCAGTTTAGGAAGGAGGTTGACTTGCTGGAATGAGTCCAGAGAAGGGCAACAAAGTTGGTGAGGGGTTTGGAACACAGCCCTGTGAGGAGAGGCTGAGGGAGCTGGGGTTGCTTAGCCTGGAGAAGAGGAGACTCAGGGGTGACCTTATTGCTGTCTCCAACTGCCTGAAGGGAGGTTGTAGACAGGCAGAGGTTGGTCTCTTCTCCCAGGCAAGCAGCACCAGAACAAGAGGACACAGTCTCAGGCTGTGCCAGGGGAGGTTTAGGCTGGAAGTTAGGAAGAAGTTCTATACAGAGGGAGTGATTGCCCATTGGAATGGGCTGCCTGGGGAGGTGGTGGAGTCACCGTCATTGGAGGTGTTCAGGAGGAGATTTTATGGGGTGCTTGGTGCCATGGGTTAGTTGATTAGGTGGTGTTGGATGATAGGTTGGACACAATGATCTTGCAGGTCTCTTCCAACCTGGTCTGGTCTGGTCTATTCTATTCTATTCTATTCTATTCTATTCTATTCTATTCGATTCGATTCGATTCGATTCGATTCGATTCAATTCTATTATTTTCTAGAAAGCAAATGTCATTTGTTTAGGACCTGGCAGTTTTATGTTCAATGCTGCCTTTGGTCCTAGTGGATTGTATTGCTGTTTCTCCAAGGTCTCTTCCAACCTGGTCTATTCCATTCCATTCCATTCCATTCCATTCCATTCCATTCCATTCCATTCCATTCCATTCCATTCCATTCCATTCCATTCCATTCCATTCCATTCCATTCCATTCCATTCCATTCTACTGCTTTCTGAAGGACAGCTGTGGTATCTGTGTGCTTGTTTCAACTGCTTTTGCATGAGGTACAATTTCCTATTCACAACATGTATATTAGTCTGTGACACACACACTCACGCTCAAAATGTGATGGCCAAAATAGTTTTGACATATTCTTTAATCACCAGCACTGTGTGTTGCTTCTGAACATCCATCTCTTTTGGCTTTAACATGCATTTCTATCTCCAGGATAGCAAATGGCTTTTGTTCTGTCTCTGTGGAGTTCAGCAGTATAAATTATGTTGTCGAGAGATAAGGTCAAATGTGTCTTTGAAAGCAGGAGTGCCAGTGTCTCAGCCCACAGTCTTACATATCAGAGACCTTGGGCAAGTAGGAGGTAGGGATTTGTGCCCACTCAGAGGAAGGAGCTGAAATTTGGGTCCTTGGATTTCTGGATGTTCCTCCTAAGTATCACAGTATCACAGTATCACTAAGGTTGGAGGAGACCTCGAGGATCATTGAGTCCAACCTATCAACACAGACCCCATGACTAGACCATGGCACCAAGTGCCACATCCAATCCCCTCTGGAACACCTCCAGTGATGGTGACTCCACCACCTCCCTGGGCAGCACATCCCAATGGCTCACAACTCTCTCAGTGAAGAACTTTCTCCTCACCTTGAGTCTAAACCTCCCCTGGCACAGCTTGAGACTGTGTCCTCTTGTTCTGGTGCTGGTTGCCTGGGAGAAGAGACCAACCCCTTCCTGGCCACAACCTCCCTTCAGGTAGTTGTAGAGGGCAATGAGGTCACCCCTGAGCCTCCTCTTCTCCAGGCTATACAACCCCAGCTCCCTCAGCCTCTCCTCACAGGGCTGTGCTCAAGGCCTCTCCCCAGCCTTGTTGCCCTTCTCTGGACACCTTCAAGTGTTTCAATGTCCTTCTTAAACTGAGGGGCCCAGAACTGGACACAGGACTCAAGGTGTGGCCTAACCAATGCAGAGTCCAGGGGCACAATGACTTCCCTGCTCCTGCTGGCCACACTATTCCTAATGCAGGCCAGGATGCCATTGGCCCTCTTGGCCACCTGGGCACACTGCTGGCTCATATTTAGGCAGCTGTCAATCAGCACCCCCAGGTCCCTCTCTGTTTGGCAGCTCTCAGCCACTCTGACCCCAGCCTGTAGCTCTGCATGGGGTTGCCATGGCCAAAGTGCAGCACCTGGCACTTGGACTTGTTGAATGCCATCCCATTGGACTCTGCCCATCTGTCCAGTCGGTCGAGGTCCCTCTGCAGAGCCTTTCAACCCTCTAACTGACCAACATCTGCTCCAAACTTGGTGTCATAAGTCAAGTGTGTAAAGGGGCTGTAGGCAGATTGAAGTTATCCACGAGGTGCATCCCAAGCTGCCCATCCCTATAAACACTGAGATGCCTCTGAGCAGAACATGTGCCTTGGGAATGTTGGGCACCACTGGGGAGGACAGCAACTTGGAGGCAGCATTCTAGAGTTAATTGGGCACCTCAGTACAAGAGGGTTGTGGAGGTGCTGGAGCCAGGGCAGAGGAGGGCAAGGAAGCTGGGGAAGGGCCTGGAGAATAAATGTGATGAAGAGAGACTGAAGGAGCTGGGGATGGTTAGTGTGAAAGAGAGGAGGCTGAGGGGAGACCTCAGTGCTGTCTACAAGTCCCTGAAAGGAGGTTGTGGAGAGGCTGCTGCTGGTCTCTTCTCACAGCTAATTAGTGACAGAACAAGAGGGAATGGCCTCAAGCTGCCACTGGGTAGGTTTAGACTGGACATTAGGAAACATTTTTTGATGATAAGCGTGGTCAGGGCTTGGAATGTGCTGCCCAGGGAGGTGGTGGAGTCCCCAAGCCTGGCTGTGTTTGAAGGTGGTTTGGCTGTGGTGCTTGGGGCCCTGGTTTAGGGGTGACCCTTGTAGAGTGGAGTTCTGGGGTTGAACTTGGTTCTCCTGAGGCTCTTCCCCAACCTGAGTGTTTCTGTGTGATTTCTATGTCATTATCTTCACTTGTTAAAGTCCTGTTTAGGGCAAGTCTGGGCTTTTATGGCTTGAAGTGTAGAAACTCTTGCAGTTTGTGCATCAGCTTACTGGAATTCTCTGCTGGAATTAAGTAACATTAAACCAACCTATTTTTCATCATCTCAGGATTTGCTGTGCTTCAACATATTTATTGATTTGATTTGATTTGATTGGCAATGAAAAAGCTAGAATATTCTATTATTCATGTTGTGCCTCCATACTGTGCTTCTAGGATACTTTGCCTGATGAAGTCTGCTTCCTAGGTGTTTTTTCCCCTTCTGTTTTTATAACTGAAGCTGTCAATCCTCTCCTCTGACCCAGCAAATAGTGGGATCAATCACTGTGTAGTCAGTGGAAAGGCAAAGTCAGGACTGAGCCAGGCCTGGACTGCAGGTGAACAAAAGGAGCAAGGATATTGCAGATAGTTAAAGAAAAGTCCTGAGCCAGCTCAGATGGGTTGAAGGGCTGCAAGAGGGATTTTACAAAGGCCAGTGTGAGGCTTGAGGGGTTGCTCCTCTGGACAGCCCTATATCATCCATAAAAAGGGAGAGATATCATAGTATCATAGTATCAGTCAGGGTTGGAAGGGACCACAAGGATCATCCAGTTCCAATCCCCCTGCCATGGGCAGGGACACCCCACACTAGATCAGCCTGGCCAGAGCCTCAGCCAGCCTGGGCTTAAACACCTCCAGGGACAGGGCCCCAACCACCTCCCTGCACAACCCATTCCAGGGCTTCACCACTCTCATGGGGAAGAACTTCCTCCTCCCCTCCAGCCTGAATCTCCCCACCTCCAGCTTCATTCCATTCCCCCTAGTCCTATCACTACCTGAGATCCTGAGCAGTCCCTCCCCAGCCTTTCTGTAGCCCCCTTCAGATACTGGAAGGCCACAATGAGGTCACCTGGGAGCCTTCTCTTCTGCAGACTGAACAGCCCCAACTCCTTCAGTCTGTCCTCATAGGAGAGGTGCTCCATCCCTCTGCTCATCCTCGAGGCCCTTCTCTGGACACCTTCCAGCACCTCCACATCCCTCTTGTAATAGGGGCTCCAGAACTGGAGGCAGTACTCCAGGTGGGGTCTCCCCAGAGCTGAGCAGAGGGGGAGAATCACCTCCCTTGCCCTGCTGGCCACACTTCTCCTGATGCAGCCCAGGCTCTGTTTGGCTTTGTGGGCTGCAAGTGCACACTGAGAGCTCCTGTTGAGCTTCTCCTCCCCCAGCACCCCCATGTCTCTCTCCTCAGGGCTGCCTTCCAGCCAGTCCCTGCCCAGCCTGGATTTGTGCCTGGGATTGCCTCGACCCAGATGCAGGACCCTGCCCTTGCTCTTGTTGAGCCTCATGAGGTTGGCTTGTGCCCACCTCTCCAGCCTGTCCAGGTCCCTCTGGATGGCCTCCCTTCCCTCCAGCCTGTCTGCTGCACCACACAGCTTGGTGTCATCAGCAAACTTGCTGAGGGTGCACTCAATGCCACTGTCCATGGCACCCACCAAGATGTTGAACAAGCCTGGTCCCAGGACTGATCCCTGAGGGACTCTGCTTGTCCCTGGCCTCCACTGGGACATGGAGCCATTGACAGCCACTCTTTGGGTGCAGCCATCAAGCCAGTTCCTTATCCATCTAGTGGTCACCCATCACACCCATGTGTCACCAGCCTGGAGACCAGGATGTGGTGCAGGACAGTGTCGAAGGCTGTGCTCAGGTCCACCCAAACGAAGCAGGACTGGTAAGATTTACTCTCATTTGCTTTATACTCTGTTGATCACCACATGGGGAACTTTCTGGTAGCCCAAGATGGGGATCTGAGATGCCTCCTTGGTGGATGCACCGGTGGAAGTGTGGTGAGCCAGATAATTGCAGATGGGAAAAGGTGATGGTGGGGAATGCTTCCTGCAGGAAGGATTGGATCTGGGGCTGTCAGTTTCACCTGTACCACAGCGCAGATGCTGCTCCTTTCTGTCCTGCACCTTTCAGGCTTACTAGGAGCTGGGAAAGGGTCAGTTTGTAACTGGGCCTTTAAATATGCTAAGGCAAATGAAAACTGATAAGAGGTATAAATCACTGCAGGCTTAGTCCAGTTCATTCCATGGCTACTCCATCTCCCTAATGAGGAGAGGCTGAGGGAGCTGGGGGCTCTTTAGCTTGGAGAAGAGGAGACTGAGAGGTGACCTCATTGATGCTTATAGAGATGTGAAGGATGAGTGTCAGCAGGATGGACCCAGGCTCTTCTCAGTGGTGTCCAACGATTATACAAGGGGCAGTGGGTGCAGGCTGGAGCATAGGAGGTTCCATGTGAACATAAGGGAAGACTTTTTCCACTGTGAGGGTGTCAGAGCCCTGGAACAGCCTGCCCAGAGAGGTTGTGGAGTCTCCTTCCCTGGAGACAGTCAAAACCCATCTGGATGCATTCCTATGTGACCTACTCTAGGTGATCCTGCTGGGGCAGGAGGCTTGGGCTGGATGATCTTCCAAGGTCACTTCTAACCCCTAACATGCTGTGCTTCTGTGTGATACTACCAGGAAACATCAGTTTGGAGTGGAAAGTGGCATCACATCATTCTGTGCCACAAGTGAAGCTTGTCAGCTGAAGCAAGGCAGGCAGGCACTTCTGGTGTCCACACATGAAGAAAGGTCTTGCAAAACTAGAAAGGCAGTATGAACATGTTCAAGAATCACCAGAGGTCCATAAGGCTCAGGTTTATGGGGAGGGACACTACAGAAGGGATTTAATGCAAAGAAAGTTTGAGGGGTCATTTGCTAAGCTCTGTTGTTCCTCACAGTAGTTGGCTTTTACTCCAGCAGCTGCAGTGAGCCTTAGTGGTTCAAAGCTGGAGCTGGTTCCAAGCAAGAAAGTGCATGCTTTAATAGTGAAGGGAAGTGCTTTTACCCAGATGGACTGGGCAGAAGAGATGTGAGAGTTTAGGTCATGAGTGCCCCCAGCTGTCTGTTCTGCTCAGCTGCTTCAGCTGGCTGCTCTTCCAAGAGCCTGCAGAAGGAGGTGAGGGCTGTATCTCAGGTATTGAAGGGCAAATCTGGTAGTTTTGGTCAAACTCACCTTCACTGGTGACTGAAGCTGCCCTTCAAGGGAAGGGGAAATTACATGATGCTAAAATACCATAGCAGAGTTTGCCAGGGCTGGTGGGTTGTATCCTCACTGCACTGTAAGAACAGCCAGCAAGGCCTGGTTGACTGTGCCAATGTGTCACTTGGTGAGACAGCTGTACAGGTTAGGGGCTGCTCTGATGGAAAGCAGCTCCACAGAGAAAGACCTTGGAGTCCCAATGGACAGCAAGTTCTGCATGGGACAGCAATGTGCCCTTATGGTCAAGAGAGCCAATGGTGTCCTGGGGTGCAGCAAGAAAAGTGTGTCCAGCGCATCTAGGGAGGTCCTTCTCCCCCTCTGCTCTGCCCTGCTGAGGCCACAGCTGCAATCCTGTGTCCAGTTTGGGGCTCCCCAGCTCAAGAGAGACAGAGAGCTGCTGGAGAGAGTGCAAGGGAGAGCCAGGAGGATGCTTAGGGGACTTGAGCATCTCCCCTGTGAAGAGAGACTGAGAGCCCTGGGGCTGTTTAGTCTGGAGAAGAAAAGGCTGAGAGGGGATCTGACCAATGTCTATCAATAGCTGAGGGGTGGGGGTCAAGAAGGAGGGGACAGGCTCTGCTCACTTGCACCCTGTGACAGGACAAGGGGCAATGTATATAAACTCCAGCACAGGAGGTTCCACCTCAACATGAGGAGGAACTTTGTCACTGTGAGGGTCCCAGAGCCCTGGAACAGGCTGCCTAGAGAGGCTGTGGAGTCTCCTTCTCTGGAGACTTTCCAAACCCACCTGGATATGCTCCTGTGTGACCCATGCTAGATGCTATGGTCTTGCTCTGGAGGGGGGTTGGACTTGATGACCTTCAGAGGCCCCTTCCAACTCCTAACATCCTGGTTTTGTTTAGAGTTGTTTCTTAATGCAATACTAAGTCATCTGTTTGGTGAAGGCACTATTTAAACCCCAGTCTTCATTATCAGTCTAATGCTTAATCTCATTGGAACAGTATCAGATGTATTGGACAGTTTGAGCACCAGGGAAACCATGGCCAGGTTGAAGGCCAGGCTGGATGTGGCTGTGAGCAACCTGCTGTAGTGTGAGGTGTCCCTGCCCATGGCAGGGGGGTTGGAACTGGCTGAGCCTTGAGGTCCTTTCCAACCCTAACAATTCTATGATTCTATAACTGGGCTTGCTTAGTCTGGAGAAAAAGAGGCTGGGGAGACCTCATTGCTCCCTCAGCAACCTTAAAGTAGGATGTCATGAAGGTCGATCTCTTCTTTCTGGTAACAAGTGATAGGGTGAGAGTTGCAGCAGGGAACGTTTAGGTTGGATATTAGAGGGAACATATTCCCTGAAAGGGTTCTGAAACTCTGGAACAGACTCCCCAGGGTTGAATCCCCATTCCTGGAGGTGTTTAGAAGGTGCAGAGATGTGGTGCTGAGAGGCATGGTTTAGCACCAGCCTTGGTAGAGTTAGAGAATGGTTGGATTTGATGATCTTAAAGGTCTTTCTCAAGCAAAACTGTTCAGTGATGCTAAGTACCGCTGCTGAGCAGCCTGGCAGCAGAAGCAGAACACTGCTATGCAAACCAGTTTCTCCCCAGTCTCTTCACCCTTCCCCGCTTCTCTATAGGCACCCCTGGAGCCGCGAAGCGCTGCCGCTGGCCGGTGCGGAGCGGTGCGGAGCGGTGCGGAGCGGGCGCAGTGCGGCGGCTATGCCCTAGGTGAGCTCTAGATGGGGCTTCAGCACCGGCTGAGGCGGCGAGCGGCCCGCCCACCGCTGCAGAGGAAAGCCTCGGAGGCGACGGAGGATGAGGATCAGCTCTGTTCTCTTGTAAACTCGACCTGGTTCCTTCGTTCCGATTACCTTTGGCACTGGCTCGCTCGGTGGCCTGGGGCCTTTCCTTGTGCTTAAGGAGGAAACAGAGGACAGTCTCAAGCTGCGCCAGGGGAGGTTAGGCTGGAGGTTAGGAAGAAGTTCTACACAGAGAGAGAGATTGCCCATTGGAATGGGCTGCTTGGGGAGGTGGTGGAGTCACCATCACTGGAGGTGTTCAGGAGGAGACTTGATGGGGTGCTTGGTGCCATGGGTTAGTTGATTAGGTGGTGTTGGATGGTAGGTTGGACTCGATGATCTTGAAGGTCTCTTCCAGCCTGGTCTGGTCTATTCTATTCTATTCTATTCTATTCTATTCTATTCTGTTCTGTTCTGTTCTGTTCTGTTCTGTTCTGTTCTATCCTACTCTATTCTATTCTGTCCTACTCTATTCTGTCCTACTCTATTCTACTCTACTCTCTTTTTGTGGTCCTGGTTAGCTTCTCTTAAAAATCACAGCATCACAGAAACATTCAGGTTGGAGAAGACCCTCAGGATCACCAAGTCCAGCATAGGAGGTTCCAGCTCAACATGAGGAGGAACTTCTTCTCTGTGAGGGTCACAGTGCACTGGAACAGGCTGCCCAGAGAAGTTGTGGAGTCTCCTTCTCTGGAGACTTTCAAGACCCATGTGGATGCATTCCTGTGTGACCTGTGATGGATTCTGTGGTCCTGCTCTGTCAGGGGGGTTGGACTCCAAAGATCTTTGGAGGTCCCTTCCAATCCTTATCATCCTGTGAGCCTGTGATTAAGATTGCTCAATTATTCTGTTTTTGCACACAGAAGGCATTATTTACTTCACACATATATTTAAGCAGGATTTCTGGTAAAAAAAAACAGGAAGCTGAGAATCTTCCCTGCTCCTTCCACGTTCACAGTGTCATTCCTGGCGGGGGGAATATAATCCAGAGCAACTGCAAATGCCCTGCCATCAGCCTTTCTCTGTTTAGTCTATTAGCCACTCAGCTGTATAATGTATTATCTGACACAGAGTGATAAGCAGCTTAGCTGCCCCAGATCATATTAAATATGTTCAGTCTAGCCTAATTCTGCAGTGCTCTATGAGGAGACACTCTCATGTCCATCTGGAGCCCTTGTGGAATCAGTGCAGCCCTGCACAGGGATGAAGAGCCTCCTGCATGGCTCAGAGCCTTGGGGGAGAATACACTTTCCAATTATCTGGTCAAGGCTTTGAGCTACCTGGTCTAGTGGAAGGTATCACAGTGTCACAGTACATTAGAGATTAGAAGGGACCTCCAGATATCATCGAGTCCAAACCCCCCCTGCCAAAGCAGGATCACCCAGGGGAGTCCACACAGGAGTGCATCCAGGTGGGGTTGGAAAGTCTCCAGAGAAGGAGACTCCACAACCTCTCTGGGCAGCCTGTTCCAGAGCTCTGCGACCCTCACTGGAGAGAATAGAATAGAATAGAATAGAATAGAATAGAATAGAATAGAATAGAATAGAATAGAATAGAATAGACCAGACCAGGTTGGAAGAGACCTTCAAGATCATCGTGTCCAACCCATCAACCAATCCAACCCACCTAATCAACTAACCCATGGCACCAAGCACCCCATTATGCTGAGCTGAAACCTTCTATGTTGAAGCTTGTACCTGTTTTTCCTTGTCTCATCACTGTGCACCACTCAAAAGAGTTTGGCCCCCTCCACTTGACACCCACCTCTCAGATATTGATAAACTGATCAGATCCCATCTTAAGTCTGCTCAAGACTAAACAGCCACAGGGCACTCAGTCTCTCTTCACAGGGGAGATGCTCAAGTCCCCTAAGCATCCTTCCCTGTGGCAGGGGGCTTGGAACTAGATGATCTTTCAGGTCCTTTCCAACCTAAACTGTACTATGGTTCTATGATTTCTTCTCTTCTAAAAACATTTCTTCACCTCCTGTTCATGTGCTTAAGAAATCACAGACTCACAGAACATTAGGGGTTGGAAGGGACCTTGAAAGCTCATCTAGTCCAACCACCCTGCCAGGGTAGAATCACCTAGAGCAGGTCACACAGGAACATGTATCATAGTATCATAGTATCAGTCAGGGTTGGAAGGGACCACAAGGATCAGCTAGTTCCAACCCCCCTGCCATGGGCAGGGACACCCCACACTACATCAGCCTGGCCAGAGCCTCAGCCAGCCTGGGCTTAAACACCTCCAGGGATGGGGCCTCAACCACCTCCCTGGACAACCCATTCCAGGGCTTCACCACTCTCATGGGGAAGAACTTCCTCCTCCCCTCCAGCCTGAATCTCCCCACCTCCAGCTTCATTCCATTCCCCCTAGTCCTATCACTCCCTGAGATCCTGAGCAGTCCCTCCCCAGCCTTCCTGCAGCCCTCTTCAGATCCTGGAAGGCCACAATGAGGTCACCTGGGAGCCTTCTCTTCTGCAGACTGAACAGCCTCAACTCCTTCAGTCTGTCCTCATAGGAGAGGTGCTCCAGCCCTCTGCTCATCCTCCTGGCCCTTCTCTGGACACCTTCCAGCACCTCCAGATCCCTCTTGTCATAGGGGCTCCAGAACTGGAGGCAGTACTCCAGGTGGGGTCTCCCCAGAGCTGAGCAGAGGGGGAGAATCACCTCCCTTGCCCTGCTGGCCACACTTCTCCTGCTGCAGCCCAGGATCTGATTGGCTTTGCGTGCTGCAAGTGTCCAGACAGGTTGTGAAGATCTCCAGGGAGGGAGACTCCACAACCTCTCTGGGCAGCCCATTCCAGTGTTTTGTCACCCTCACAGTGAAGCAATATTTCCTTATGTTCACATGGCAACATTCAGCGGAGCCCATGCCTTAGAAAACACAACTAAACCAAAAGTCAAAAGAGACACGTATCTCTTAGCTCATCCAGAAGTTTAGGGGTTACCATGGAACTGCCTTGACCTCTTGTTAGTGAGTTCTGCTGGGGAAAACCCCACAAATATATTTTAAGAAGAACTCCTACCCTGCTCCTACCCTACCCATCCTTCAGAAATACATCTTTTTAGTGTGTTGTTAATAGCTCATTGGCAGGTTGACAATCCCATCCACTCACTTGAATTACTTGCAAAATTCGTGTTGCCTTGCAAAACCCCCTGAATAATCTGATGTCTCTGGAGGCTGCTGAACCTCCTGATGCTAATAACACAGGTAAGGCAACAGACCTTGCCTCTTTTTGGCACCTCTCTGAGGTCGAAGGGATAAAGGCTCTAATGACTACTGGAGCAGGGAGATGATTCTGCCCTGGGACTCAGCTCTGCTCAGGCCACTCCTCAAGTACTGTGTCCAGTTTTGGGCACCTCAATAAAAGAGAGCTGTGGAGGTGCTGGAGCCAGGGCAGAGGAGGGCAAGGAAGCTGTGAAGGGCCTGGAGAATAAATCTGATGAAGAGCAAGTGAAGGAGCTGGGGATGGTCAGTGTGAAAGAGAGGAGGCTGAGGGGAGACCTCATTGCTGTCTACAGCTACCTGAAAGGAGGTTGTGGAGAGGCTGCTGCTGGTCTCTTCTCACAGGTCATTAGTGACAAACCAAGATGGAATGGCCTCAAGCTGCCACTGGGTAGGTTTAGACTGGACATTAGGAAACATTTTTTGAGGGTAAGAGTGGTCAGGGATTGGAATGTGCTGCCCAGGGAAGTGGTGGAGTCCCCAAGCCTGGCTGTGTTTGAAGGTGTTTTGGATGTGGTGCTTGGGGCTATGGTTTAGGGGTAGAAGCTTGTAGAGTAGGGTTGTGGGTTGGACTTGGTGCTCCTGAGGGTCTTTTCCAACCTGAATGTTTCTGTGATTCTGTGACACCTTCTCAGCCCCCTCTCCACTGTGGCTCCAACTGTTCCTGGCACGTGGACTCCTTTTGCTGTTCAGGGAGCTCCATCTGCAGCTCAGTGAGCACAAGCTGAATTTTAACCAATAGATATAAATAGATCTGATGGGGGATGATGAATGTGACAGTCATCCCTAGACAGTCACTGCCAAGAAAACAGCAACATTAGTTAAGAAATAAAATTACATCAAGAATGTTTGGGGCTTTTTGGTTGTTGCTGTTTTGAGGGGGGGAGGGGAAAAACTGAGGTGGAGGAAAGCAGTGAAGGCAGCTGTAAGGTTTAAAAATAGAATACAGAATTAACCAGGTTGGAAAAGACCTTTGAGATCATTGAGGCCAACCTACCACCCAACACCATCTAATCAACTCAACCATGGCACCAAGCACCCCATCCAGGCTCTTCCTAAACACCTCCAGTGATGGTGACTCCACCACCTCCCTGGGCAGCACATCCCAATGGCCAAACTCTCTTGCTGGGAAGAATTTCTTCCTAACATTCAGCCTAAACCTCCCCTGGTGCAGCTTGAGGCTGTGGCCTCTTATTCTGTCACAGGTTGCCTGGAAGAAGAGACCAACCCCCACCTGGCTACAACCTCCCTTCAGGGAGTTGCAGACAGCAAGAAGGTCTCCCCTGAACCTCCTCTTCTGCAGGATAAACACCCCCAGCCCCCTCAGCCTCTCCTCACAGGGCTGTGCTCCAGACCTCTCCCCAGCCTCATTGCCCTTCTCTGGACACATTCAAGTGTCTCAATGTCCTTCTTAAACTGAGGAGCCCAGAACTGGACACAGGACTCAAGGTGTGGCTTAAGCAGTGCTGAGTCCAGGGCAGAATGACCTCCCTGCTCCTGCTGGCCACACTGTTCCTGATGCAGGCCAGGACAGGGCACACTGCTGGCTCATGTTCAACTGCTGTCAACCAGTAACCCCAGGCCCCTTTCTGCCTGGCTGCTCTCAGCTACTCTGACTCCAGCCTGTAGCACTGCCTGGGGCTGTTGTGGCCAAAGTGCAGACCCCAGCACTTGGACTTGTAAATGCCATCCTGTTGGACTCTGTCAAGATCCCTCTGCAGAGCTCTCCTACCCCTTAACAGATCAACTCCTGCCCCCCAGCTTGGTGTCATCTGCAAACTTACTGATGGTGGGCTCAATCCCTTCGTCCAGATCATCAGTAAGGATATTGAATAGGATTGGTCCCAACCTGATGGGTAGCAGTGCTGAGCAGACTGAATGGAGTGGTGTCATTTCCACAGGACTTAAAATTAACCTCCTTGCATGATTGGCTTACATTTCTAAGCCGATAGAGCAGGCTAAATATAGACTTGGAAGACAATTTCTTGCCACACAAATAATCACTGCAGGCTAAAAAATGAGTAAAAACAGAAAAAAAAGGAGTAAATTAAGAAAGAAACACATGAAAAAATGAAATGAAATGAAATGAAATGAAATTAAATTAAATGAAATTAAATGAAATGACATGACAGACAAACTGCCATCTTGCCAGAATATTGACCTGGGACTGCACAGATATCAGACCTCTGCAGAAAGGGGGAAAAAAATAGAGCAATCTGTATTTGAATATGTATTTATTTAGATAGCAGCCCTGTGGAGAAGGGCTGGACAGGAGCAGGCAGGGTGGGCTTGCAGCACAAAAGGCAAATCACAGCCTGGGCTGCATCGAAAGATGCATTGCCAGCAGAGCCAGAGAGGTGATTCTGCCACTTGTCTCTGCTCTGCTGAGACCTCACCTGGAGTACTGTGTGCAGCTCTGGAGCTCTCAATACAGGAAGGACATGGAGCTGATGGAGAGGGTCCAGGAGAGGGCCACAAAAATGATCAGGGGGTTGGAGCAGCTCTGCCATGAGGACAGGCTGAGGGAGCTAGGGGTGTGCAGCCTGGAGAAGAGGAGGCTACAGGGAGACCTAATAGCAGCCTGCCAGTACCTGAAGGGGGCTACAAGAAGGTTGGAGAGAGACTGTTTGCAAATGCCTGCAAGGACAGGACAAGGGACAATGGCTTCAAAGTAGAGCAGAGCAGACTGGATGCTAGGAACAAGTTCTTCACTGTGAGGGTGGTAGAACACTGGAACAAGTTGCCCAGGGAGGTGGTTGAGGTCCCTTCCCTGGAGACATTCAAAGGGAGGCTTGACAAGGCCCTGTGCAGCCTGATCTAGCTGGGGATGTCCCTGCTGACTGCGGGGTGGTTGGACTGGATGAGCTTTGGAGGTCCCTTCTGGCCTGGGCCATTCTGTTACAGGGGAGAGTTTCCAGTGCTGTCAGCAATTTCTGTCGAAGCTCTCCCTTCAGGGGCATCACTGCTGGCTTTGAAACATTTCATGTTTTATTACTGCATTTAAATCATTAACTATGAATGGCGTCCCTGGATGATCCACAGGAGCTATGAATCATTCAGTACAACTGCTGCTGCTTTGTTTTTTCCTCCTTCCCTCATTACAATAAATAAACATGAAAGAGTTTCCAAAACCAAATCAGGACAGCAAGGCCTTTAGAAAAGAACTAATATTACAGGACATGCTACAAATCAATACTACAACAATTTCCAAGGTGAGAGAAGGAAGCAGAGAGTGGAGAGCTGAGAATAAGACTTTTATGCAGGGCTTTTTCTGTTGTTGGTTGGTTGGTTTGTTTTCTCCTCTGGTGTCCTAAATTCTCAAAGAAAGTAGATGTCATAAACCAGGAAGAAAATAGGAAGAAATTTTTCCTCATGAGGGTGGTGAGAGCCTGGCACAGGTTGCCCAGGGAGGTGGTGCAAGCCTCATGCCTGGAGGGTTTTAAGGCCAGGCTGGATGTGACTCTGATCTAGTGTGAGGTATCACAGTCTCACAGTATCACCAAGGTTGGAAGAGACCTCGAGGATCATCGAGTCCAGCCTGTCACCACAGACCCCATGACTAGACTATGGCACCAAGTGCCACATCCAATCCCCTCCTGAACACCTCCAGGGATGGTGACTCCACCACCTCCCTGGGCAGCACATTCCAATGCTGAACGACTCTCTCAGTGAAGAACTTTCTCCTCACCTCTAAACCTCCCCTGGCACAGCTTGAGACTGTGTCCTCTTGTTCTGGTGCTGGCTGCCTGGGAGAAGAGACCAACCCCTTCCTGGCTACAACCACCCTTCAGGTAGTTGTAGAGGGCAATGAGGTCACCCCTGAGCCTCCTCTTCTCCAGGCTCAGCAACCCCAGCTCCCTCAGCCTCTCCTCACAGGGCTGTGCTCAAGGCCTCTCCCCAGCCTTGTTGCCCTTCTCTGGACACCTTCAAGTGTTTCGATGTCCTTCTTAAACTGAGGAGCCCAGAACTGGACACAGGACTCAAGGTGTGGCCTAACCAATGCAGAGTCCAGGGGCACAATGACTTCCCTGCTCCTGCTGGCCACACTATTCCTAATGCAGGCCAGGATGCCATTGGCCTTCTTGGCCCCCTGGGCACACTGCTGGCTCATGTCTAGGTGGCTGTCAATCAGCACCCCCAGGTCCCTCTCTGTTTGGTAGCTCTCAGCCACTCTGACCCCAGCCTGTAGCTCTGCATGGGGTTGCCATGGCCAAAGTGCAGCCCCTGGCACTTGGACTTGTTGAATGCCATCCTGTTGGACTCTGCCCATCTGTCCAGTCGGTTGAGGTCCCTCTGCAGAGCCTTTCTACCCTCTAACTGACTAACATCTGCTCCTAACTTGGTGTCATCTGCAAACTTGCTGATGACTGACTCAACCCCCTCATCCAGATCATCATTGAAGATGTTAAAGAGCACAGGGCCCAGCACTGATCCCTGGGGCACACCACTGGTGCCTGGCTGCCAGCTGGCTGTGGCACCATTCACCACCACTCTCTGGGCTCGGCCCTCCAGCCAGTTCCTAACCCAATGGGCAGATGTCCCTGCCCATGGCAGAGGGGTAGGAACTGGATGATCCTTGAAGTCTCTTCCAACCCTAACAATTCTATGATTCTATACTATGTAGGCAGGTGCAATTCCAATTGAATAAGTCCATACTATTATTTTGTAGATAAGAGAGCTGCTTCTGTGTAAGAAGAATCAGCTCTGCGTGCACTAAACCCATTTGGGAGCAGCCTTTCATTTCCCATAGTAGAGCAGCACGTGTGTTTCCTCTGACAAACAGAAAGGATTTGCTTCACTCACAAAGGTTCCTGTCTCTGCTGGAAGCCAGCAAGCTCCAAACATAGGAGATATCGCCCTCTCTCTCCAGACCTCAAGACCTTGAAGTGTTATTGTGGGATCTGATCTGGCAGGGGGGGTTGGACTGGATGATCTCTTGAGGTCCCTTCCAGGCCCTAACATTCTGTGATTCTCCCCCTCTACTCCACTCTGGTGAGACCCCACCAGGAGTACTACCTCCAGTTCTGGAGCCCCTATTACAGGAAGGATCTGGAGGTGCTGGAAGGTGTCCAGAGAAGGGCCATGAGAATGAGCAGAGGGCTGGAGCTGCTCTGCTACGAGGATAGACTGAGGGAGCTGGGGCTGTTCAGTCTGGAGAAGAGAAGGCTCCCAGAAGACCTAATTGTGGCCTTCCAGTATCTGAAAGGGGCTACAAGAAAGTTGGGGAGGGACTTTTGAGGGTGTCAGGGAGTGATAGGACTGGGGGGGGGGGGGGGGGGGGATGGAACAAAATTAGAAATGGGTAGATTCAGATTGGATATTAGGAAGAAGTTCTCCATGAGGGAGGGTCGTGAGAGACTGGCACAGGTTGTCCAGGGAGGTGGTGGAAGCCTCATGCCTGGAGGTTTTTCAGGCCAGGCTGGAAATGGCTGTGAGCAACCTGCTGTAGTGTGAGGTGTCCCTGCCCATGGCAGGGGAGTTGGAACCAGATATTCCTTGAGGTGCCTTCCAACCCTGACAGTTCTATTGTTCTGTGATTCTGTGATCTAACCCAGTTCACTTGATTAGTGTTGTAGCTTGTACCAAGAAGTATAACTAGCCCTTGGTTTCTGGGGAAGTTCACAGCACTGGTTTTGATCAGCCTCACAAGAAATTTGCTTTGAATCCCTAAGGGGCTTATTCTGAACACATGAATTCCAGCCTGTGAGAGAAACTACATCTTCAACTCTGATCTTCAGTATAATCCAAGCCCTATACAAAAAATCAGTGTCTTTGGTTCAACATTTCAGATAAGCAGGTGAGACAACCCAGGCTTGGAAGTGACAGCAGACAGATGTCTCTTTCCTGTAGGTATGAAAACCACAACTAACAATTATCTGCTACTTGTCATGCCTAAAGCCTGCATCCCAGGGAGTGACAACGTGGAGAAATCCTAAAATGAATATTGGAAGAGAGACTGCCTCTCAGAAATTGCTTTAAAGGTGATGATATAGCTGCTGCACAGCAGGTCAGCTGCAACACTCAGAACCAAGCCAGGTTAGCTGTCCTGCAGGCCAGCGTCTCACCAGTGGGTCATGCTGTGGAAGGCCCTCAGCAGTCACACCCTAAAAAGAAGTCTGCTCTTTGAGTTTGTGCTGACTCACAATTCTATCATAGTATCAGTCAGGGTTGGAAGGGACCACAAGGATCATCTAGTTCCAACCCCCCTGCCATGGGCAGGGACACCCCACACTACATCAGCCTGGCCAGAGCCTCAGCCAGCCTGGGATTAAACACCTCCAGGGACAGGGCCTCAACCACCTCCCTGGACAACCCATTCCAGGGTTTCACCACTCTCATGGGGAAGAACTTCCTCCTCCCCTCCAGCCTGAATCTCCCCACCTCCAGCTTCATTCCATTCCCCCTAGTCCTATCCCTCCCTGAGATCCTGAGCAGTCCCTCCCCAGCCTTCCTGTAGCCCCCTTCAGATACTGGAAGGCCACAATGAGGTCACCTGGGAGCCTTCTCTTCTGCAGACTGAACAGCCCCAACTCCTTCAGTCTGTCCTCATAGGAGAGGTGCTCCAGCCCTCTGCTCATCCTCGTGGCCCTTCTCTGGACACCTTCCAGCACCTCCAGATCCCTCTTGTAATAGGGGCTCCAGAACTGGAGGCAGTACTCCAGGTGGGGTCTCACCAGGGCTGAGCAGAGGGGGAGGATCACCTCCCTTGCCCTGCTGGCCACACTTCTCCTGATGCAGCCCAGGATCTGATTGGCTTTGTGGGCTGCAAGTGCACACTGAGAGCTCCTGTTGAGCTTCTCCTCCCCCAGCACCCCCAAGTCTCTCTCCTCAGGGCTGCTTTCCAGCCAGTCCCTGCCCAGCCTGGATTTGTGCCTGGGATTGCCTCGACCCAGATTGCTATCTCACATCCTGAATGAGAGTTAACAATCTGAGTGCTGGGTTCAACACATTGGCCACAACAACACCATGCAGCACCACAGGCTGGGGACAGAGTGGCTGGAGAACAACCAGGCAGAATGGGACCCAGGGGTACTGGTTGACAGCTGGGTGAACATGAGCCAGCAGTGTACCCACGTGGCCAAGAAGGCCAATGGCATCCTGAGCTGGATCAGGAATAGTGTGGCCAGCAGGAGCAGGGAAGTCATTCTGCCCTGGACTCAGCACTGGTTGAGTCCTGTGTCCCATTATGGGACTCTCAATTCAAGAAAGATGTTGAGCTGCTGGAAGGTGTCCAGGGAAGGTCAACAATGCTGGGGAGAAGTCTGGAGCACAGCACTGTGAGGAGAGGCTGAGGGAGCTGGGGTTGCTTAGCCTGGAGAAGAGGAGGCTCAGGGGCAGCCTGATTACTCTCTACAACTACCTGAAAGGTGGCTGTAGCCAGGAAGGGGTTGGTCTCTTCTCCCAGGCAGCCAGCACCAGAACAAGAGGACACAGTCTCAAGCTGTGTATGGAGAAGTTTAGGCTTGACCTACCAGGACCATCTAGTTCCAACCTCCCTGCAATGGGCAGGGACAACTCACACTACAGCAGGTTACCCAAAACCACATCCAGACTGGCCTTAAGAACCTCCAGGGATGAGGCTTCCACCACCTCCCTGGGCAACCTGTGCCATTGTCTCACCAACCTCATGGGGAAGAACTTCTTCCTAACATCCATTCTGAATCTACCCATTTCTAGTTTTGTTCCATTCCCCCCAGTCCACCCTAAAAAGTCCCTCCCCAGCTTTCGTGTAGGTCCCCTTAAGATACTGGAAGGCCACAATAAGATGTCTTCAGAGCCTTCTCTTCTCCAGACTGAACAGCCCCAACTCTCTCAGTCTGTGGGAGAGGAGCTCCAGCCCTCTGCTCATCCTCGTGGCCCTTCTCTGAGCACTTTCCAGCACCTCCAGATCCTTCCTGTAATAGAGGCTCCCGAACTGGACACAGTGCTCCAGGTGGGGTCTCACCAGAGTGGAGCAGAGAGGGAGAATCACCTCCTCGACCTGTAGGCAACACTTCTGATTCAGCTCAGGCTCTGCTTGGCTCTGGGCTGCAAGTGCTCACTGCTGGCTCCTGTTGAGCTTCTCATCCCCCAGCACCCCCAAGGCCTTTTCTTCAGGACTACTCTCAATCCAGTCCCTGCCCAGCCTATATCAGTGCTTGGGATTGCCCCTGCCTGGATGCAGAACCTTCCTCTCTCTGTTGTGTGAAGCACTTCAAAACCTCTTAAGTTCTGCAGTAACTATTCTTAGTTTATTTGGTGCATGCATGTTAGCAAAGTTGCCAGCATGTGTGTGCTCAGCTGCTGCTCTTTGTCCTTGCACACATAAATATTATTGCTGACCCACTTGTCCTGCATCCTGCACAACAAGAATCTTCTGAAGTGTCTTGTCAGGGGCACTAGAGAGACATGGAAAACCAGCTGGAAATCAGCCAGAATGAATGTGGTGGTAGATTGCTTTTCTGAGGTCTTGGCAGAAGGTCCTTCTGTAATTCTCTAGCAGAAAGTAATGCTCTGCTACTGCTCCCTGAGTGCACTTCACATCTTGAGTGCTCACTGATTTCAGTTTCATTGGAACTGCAGATGGGGAAATGAGGTTGTGGGGGGCTGATGTCATTGAGCCTGATCTGTTTGCAGTATCTTGAGTTGAAAGAATGGGTGAGACTGGCTTGAGAGCAGCTGGGGAGGGACTTCTGAGGGTGTCAGGGAGTGATAGGACTGGGGGGAATGTCCAGTTCTGGGCCACTCAGTTTAGGAAGGAGGTTGACTTGCTGGAGCATGTCCAGAGAAGGGCAACAAAGTTGGTGAGGGGTTTGGAACACAGCCCTATGAGGAGAGACTGAGGGAGCTGGGGCTGCTTAGCCTGGAGAAGGGGAGACTCAGGGGTGACCTTATTGCTCTCTACAACTACCTGAAGGGGGGTTGTAGACAGGCAGAGGTTGGTCTCTTCTCTCAGGCAGCCAGCACCAGAACAAGAGGACACAGTCTCAAGCTGTGCCAGGGGAGGTTCAGGCTGGAGGTTAGGAGGAAGTTTTACACAGAGAGAGTGATTGCCCATTGGAATGGGCTGCCTGGGGAGGTGGTGGAATCACCATCACTGGAGGTGTTCAGGAGGAGACTTGATGGGGTGCTTGGTGCCATGGGTTAGTTGATTAGGTGGTGTTGGATGGTAGGTTGGACATGATGATCTTGAAGGTCTCTTCCAACCTGGTCTATTCTATTCTATTCTATTCTATTCTATTCTATTCTATTCTATTCTATTCTATTCTATTCTATTCTATTCTATTCTAAAACTAGAAATGGGAAGATTCAGATTGGATATTAGGAAGAAACTCTTCGGCATGAGGGTGGCGAGACACTGGCACAGGATGCCCAGGGAGGTGGTGGAAGCCTCATCCCTGGAGGTTTTGAAGGCCAGGCTGTATGTGGCTGTGATCAGCCTGCTGTAGTGTGGGGCTGGATCTAGATGATCCTTGAGGTCCCTTCCAGCCCTAACAATTCTATGTTTCTAAGGCTGAGCACTGTCTGGAACCTGCCTGCATTCCTGCTCCTCAGAGCCACTGGCTTCAGCAGTGGTGGGGTCTTTAAAGACAAGAGTAGAAGATGAACTCTTAGCCCTCCTTACACAACACAGCTGTTAAGTCTGAGGAATGATGAATGATTTAACACAGAGCACAAAAGATGTTTTTACCTCTGGGTTCAGTTCTTGCAAGTCAGATGCCTGAGCTTCATCAGATGATGCATTTCACAGGAAAATGTTTTTCTTTTCAAAGGTCCTTAATTTCAGGAATTCATGGAGTGAATCAGAGCAGGCAGGGATATTAACAGCAAGTTATGCTTTGACTAAAAGGCAGCAGCTTGTGACTTCCAGTGTAGAGCAGCAGCTGAGGAGAATAGATTCTTACACAGCTTTGGAATTGTCTAGGTCTGCTTGGATGTAAATGACATGAGCAAGATTTACTCAGCTCTCTGTGGCTTTTTGCTTGCTTTGTGCTTTTCTGTCACTTACAAAAAGAATGGTGCAGAAAGCATTCCCAAATCAAGAGCAGCCTTACCTTTCTGTTTTCCTCAACTTGCCATCAACTTGTGAATGCCAGAATCAAAACCTTCCTAACATTAGAATAGAAATAGAATAGAAATAGAAGTAGAAGTAGAAATAGAAGTAGAAATAGAAATAGAAATAGAAATAGAAATAGAAATAGAAATAGAAATAGAAATAGAAATAGAAATAGAAAAGGATAGGATAGGATAGGATAGGATAGGATAGAATAGAATAGAATAGAATAGAATAGAATAGAATAGAACAGAATTAAGCAGGTTGGAAGAGGCCTTTGAGATCATTCAGTCCAACCTATCACCCAACACCATCTAATCAACTAACCCATGGCACCAAGCACCCCATCCAGTCTCTTCCTAAACACCTCCAGTGATGGTAACTCCATCACCTCCCCAGGCAGCCCATTCCAATGGGCAATCACTCTCTCTGTAAAGAACTTCCTCCTAACATCCAGCCTAAACCTCCTCTGGTATAGCTTGAGACTGTGTCCTCTTCTCTCATTTCCCCTGCTTTCGTCTCTGTTCCAGCCTGCTTTAATGCCTGTGCTTTCTAGGAGTTTAAGAGTAATTGAAGTAAAAAGAGAAAAAGGTTTAGGGGCTGACCTGCTGGGAAGCAGCTCCACAGAGAAAGCAGAGAAAAACCTTGGAGTGCTGGTGGACAGCAAGTTCTGCATGGGACAGCAATGTGCCCTGGTGGCCAAGAGAGCCAATGGGAGCCTGGGGTGCAGCAAGAAAGATGTGGCCAGCAGGGCTAGGGTGGTCCTGCTCCCCCTCTGCTCTGCCCTGCTGAGACCACAGCTGCAATCCTGTGCCCAGTTTGGGGCTCCCCAGTTCACTAGGTGGTTGTAGCTAGGAAGGGGTTGGTCTCTTCTCCCAGGCAACCAGCACCAGAACAAGAGGACACAGTCTCAAGCTGCACTAGGGGAGATTTAGACTCGAGGTGAGGAGGAAGTTCTTCACCGAGCGAGTCGTTTGTCATTGGAATGTGCTGCCCAGGGAGGTGGTGGAGTCCCCATCCCTGGAGGTGTTCAAGAGGGGATTGGAAGTGGCAATTGGTGCCATGGTCTAGTCCTGAGGTCTGTGTTGATAGGTTGGACTTGATGATCCTCGAGGTCCTTTCCAACCTAAGTTATACTGTGATACTGTGATACTGTAATAGAGACAGAGACCTGCTGGAGAGAGTCCAAGGGAGGGCTAGGAGGATGCTTAGGGGACTTGAGCATCTCCCCTATGGGGCTATTTAGTCTGGAGAAGAGAAAGCTGAGAGGGGATCTGATCAATGTCTGTCAATATCTGAGGGATGGGTGTCAAGTGGAGGGGGCCAAGCTGCTTTGGGTGGTGTGCAATAATAAAACAAGGAACAACAGATACAAGTTTGAACATAGAAGGTTTCAGCTCAGCATGAGGAGAAACTTCTTTGCGGTGAGGGTGACAGAGCCCTGGAGCAGGTTGCCCAGAGAGGTTGTGGAGTCTCCTCTGGAGCCTTTCCAGCCCCAGCTGGATGCATTCCTGTGCAGACTACCCTGAGTTGCCCTGCTTTGGCAGGGGGGTTGGACTTGATGATCTCTGGAGTTGCCTTCCAACCTCTAATGTCCTGTGATGTACTGCTTGTTAACTCTAAAATCTGGCTGTGGGGGAAGCTGTGACACGCTCTGAATGCAAACCTCTGGTGACAGCTGAGGTTCCAGAATGAAGAGAGTCCTGTGTGAAACCAGAGTCCTGTGTTTATTGAAGACTTTGGTGTGGTGGACAAAACCTCTGAAGCCTTTTTGCAAGGGATAGGGTGATCAGTGATCCTGTGATTCTGTGATTCTGTGACTAGGAGCTGCTTGTCCTGTTGTGCACATAGAGGAGGAGTCCTCACAGCATGCACAACCCATGACTGCAGGCATTAATGCACCACTGGGAGAGTGTCCCTTGAAGGTTCCTTCTGTGATTAAATGTATACCTTAAAAATTAGGATGTATGTGGACAGCCAGGCTCCAAGCAGCATTATCTCATATCCTTTCAAACTGTGTCTTGCCAAGGTACTGAGTGCCATTACTCAACAAGTGGAACAATCCTGTACTTACATTGCATTGCTCTGGCCATTTTGTATGTTTCAGAGACTTCAAGCTGCCTACTTTCTCTTGGGATCTGCAGTGTTAGTATCAGAGTATCAGCTGATGGTTCTCTACAGCTCTACTGAAGCTAGAGAATTCAGTTCTCTCTTCCATAGAGGGGGACCTGGGGTTGCTGGTTGATGGTAGGATGAACATGAACCTGCAGTGTGCCCAGGCAGCCAGGAGGGCCAATGGCATCCTGGCCTGCATCAGGAAGAGTGTGGCCAGCAGGAGCAGGGAGGTCATTCTGCCCCTGTACACTGCACTGGTTAGGCCACACCTCGAGTCCTGTGTCCAGTTCTGGGCCCCTCAGTTTAGGAAGGAGGTTGACTTGCTGGAGTGTGTCCTGAAAAGGGCAACAAAGTTGGTGAGGGGCTTGGAACACAGCCCTGTGAGGAGAGGCTGAGGGAGCTGGGGTTGCTTAGCCTGGAGAAGAGGAGACTCAGGGGTGACTTTATTGCTCTCTACAACTACCAGAAGGGAGGTTGTAGACAGGCAACCGGTACCAGAACAAGAGGACACAGTCTCAGGCTGCACCAGGGGAGGTTCAGGCTGGAGGTCAGGAGGAAGTTTTACACAGAGAGAGTGATTGCCCATTGGAATGGGCTGCCTGGGGAGGTGGTGGAGTCACCATCACTGGAGGTGTTCAGGAGTAGACTTGATAGGGTGCTTGGTTGTATGGTTTAGTTGATTAGGTGGTGTTGGATAATAGGTTGGACACGATGATCTCAAAGATCTCTTCCAACCTGGTCTGGTTCTATTCTATTCTATTCTATTCTATTCTATTCTATTCTATTCTATTCTATTCTATTCTATTCTATTCTATTCTATTCTATTCTATTCTATTCTATTCTATTCTATTCTATTCTATTCTATTCCCTAGCATGCTGGGTACATTTCCACTAAAGTAGATTGCTCAGGACTGTCAGGGCTTTTAATGACACTCTAAACCACTACTTTTCAACATGTTTAGATACTTTTGGATTTATTAAACTGTGCTAAAGACCCCTGGAGAAATATGTGTATTGCTGAGGAGTCTGTGTGAATCTGCTACCTGTTGTGAATCTGCTGCTTGCAGCAGCCTTTCACAGAACTACCTTAGGAGTGCCAACAACACACAGACCAGAAGACTTATGAAATGCCTCAGACAGATTGCTCCTTTCAGGTGGAGATGAAGCCATCTCAACTGCTTTTTCAGTCCTGAGCATAATAGTTCATTTCACCAGGATTTTTCTCCTGTTCTTGTGGCATCTTTCTGTGCACATAATCCTTTATCATAATCAGATTCTTCTTCGTCCGAGTTTGGACTTCTGTACTTCTGTTTCCCCATATTTGCAAGCCTTGGTTTTGTGTATTCTTTGTTACCTTAGCAGCAGTAAAGTTCTGTTTAACCTTCCATGAAGATCTGGCATAACAATGAATCATTCCTAACCAGGAAATCTTCAGCAACTAACCCTTGTCTCCCATAAATTCACCTCTTCAGTCTTACAGAGCAGTGGTTCTGTACCTCCTGTAAACATGGGAAACTGCTCATAAATCATTCTAATGATGGCTTTAATTTATTACATTTCTTTTACGTAACTGAATGTGCTGTTTGGCCCTCAGGCCTCCAGAAATGTACAATAGAAGTGCAGTTAAATGTTCAAGGCCTCAGGACAAGTACCAGCAGCTGCTGCAGGATGGAGGATAACGGCCAGTCTTAACCTGTAGACCAGCTGAAAGTGCAAACTGTCAGACTGGATGTTAGGAAGAAGTTCTTCCCCATGAGGGTGGTGAGAGACTGGCACAGGTTGCCCAGGGAGGTGGTGGAAGCCTCATGCCTGGAGGTTTTTAAGGCCAGGCTGGACATGGCTGTGAGCAACCTGATCTAGTGTGAGGTGTCTCTGCTCATGGTAGGGGGAGTTGAAACTGGATGATCCTTGAGGTCCCTTCCAACCCTGACAGTTCTATGATTCTAATATTGTAATTCCATGCTATATATTCATGCTATGAGAGATTCAAATGCTACTAGCTGCAGTGAGTTGCCCTGATTCTGTTTGGTCTGCTTCAAACAAACAAATGTTGTTTCAACATTGGCCAAGAAGGCCAATGGGATCCTGGGGTACATTAAGAAAGTGTGTCTAGTAGATCCAGGGAGGTTCTCCTCCCCCTCTACTCTACCCTGGTGAGACCTCACCTGGAATACTGCATCCAGTTTTGGGCTCCCCAGTTCAAAAGGGACAGGTATCCAAGAGAGTCCAACAGAGGGCTACGAGGATGATGGAGGGACTGGAGCACTGCCCTGTGAGGAGAGGCTGAGATACCTGGGGCTGTTTAGTCTGGAGAGAAGACTGAGAGGAGATCATGGTATCATAGTATCAGATATCATAGTATCAGATATCATAGTATCAGAGCTGATTAGATCTGATAGATGTTTATAAATATCTGAGGGCTGGGTGTCAAGAGGGAGGGGACAGGCTCTGCTCAGTTGTACCCTGGGATAGGACAAGGGGCGATGGATATAAACTGCAGCACAGGAGGTTCCACCTCAACATGACTTCTTTCCTGTAAGGGTCACAAAGCACTGGAACAGGCTGTCCAGAGAGGTTGTGGAGTCTCCTATGGAGACTGTCAGGACCTGTCTGGATGCATTCCTGTGTGACCTATGCTAGATTCTCTGGTCCTGTTCTGGCAGGGGGGCTGGATTCAATGATCTCCAGAGGTCCCTTCCAACCCCTAACATCCTGTGATCCTGTGATGACAGTATGGCCAAACTAAAGCGTTAGAGCCAGTCTTTTCCAGTAGGGAGTAAATAGGGAAGTAAGTGAGAAGCAAACATCTCCATCTTCTAAAGAAAGCTTACAGAAACACTGGGAAACATGTTGTCAGAAATAATCCTGCAGTGTGAAGGAAATTCACTGAGTCATGGGGATTTTCCAGCAAAATCCTGTCATGGGTGCAGTGTGGTATCACCTGTCACTGACTGTTAACAACATGCTTGGAGTTATCTTACAAACCAACATTAAAAATGTCTTTCCTTTGCTCCTTTTGCTGGTCTTTGAGCAGCATTTAACCATTAAACGAGTGCTGGTCATGGTTTGGTGGTTCCCATGGCAGGAACTGCACTCAAATGAAGACAGGAGCACTGCAGCCAGAAAAATCTTCACCTTTGTACCCGAGTTTACTCAATGAAGTTTGCTCTTTTCAACAAGCACTCTCATAAAGCTTGAAGTCATGCCTTGTAATAAATCTTCACAGGATTGGTTCCTGAATTTTCATGACAGGATTGGAGTTCATATTGCTGATACTGAGATGCACTCCAAAGGACAGTGAAGCCTGCAAAAAGCCTCCCAATGATGAGACATAAATCAAGCCCAGAATGAGCAATGAACATCCTGATTATTTTTGGTGGCTGCTGGTAGGTAGCTTTCACAAGCCCCTGAAGGATGTCAAGAGAAATAATTAATCTTAGAATGTAAGGGATGCTTTAAGGACATATTGGGCAATGAGTTGAGGTCTGCTCTTACTCTGGACAGTGGAAATTCACTGAGGGCTGTGGCGACGCAAAGATGTGAAGAAGGCTGGCACTGCACACTTCACCATGGGGGTGAAACGGTGGGAAGGGAGAGTTTAATCAGAAGGAAGGAGTAACCATCTGGCTGCATGTAGGGAAGTAAGAGGATAAGGGTTACAACTGTAGTGACATGTATAAAGCTGCCAGCTATGGTTCTGAGTCTTTAAATGAGGATAGGCTGCGTCCTCACAGACCCAAAAGCTGATAAGGGCCATAGGGATTCTCCCCTCAATCATTTGCAGATGAGTTGACTGATGAAGGAGTTTTGAGGGTGATCTGCTTATCCTGTTGATTAATAACATCTGTTCCACAGCTGACAGTATTGAGAACTGTACATCTGTACCAGGGAGTGAAAGCAGACAGTGCTGACTGGCTCCTTTTAGATGTATGGTGTAGGAGAGCACTCTTGCCCAGTGGTTGACCTCCCTTGCATTGTCCCTTTTGCCTGCTGTGGTAGTTTTAGGCTGTACCTTTACAATTTTCCACAGATTTTAAACAGAAAGGGGTAAAATGTAAATAGAACACCATTGGGTGTAAAAAGGGAAATAATGATAAGTTCTAAACATTCCCATTGGACAGATAACAGACATAAAACTTCGACATGTAAACCTTCCTTCTCTCTTTTGGCTTCCTCACTCTGGGAGACACTAACTTGCTTCTGCTTGACCTTGGCTGTGTTCTTTGTTTTGGCTGAGTACCCTAACAAAATAACTCTCTGCTCTTTTCTCTTGTCCCTCTGTGTCCAGGGGCGTAAGGAGAGGGGCAGGGAGTGGGAAGCTGTTAGCAGCTCCCCTGGGTTTTGGGCCAAGGGGATTCTTGTGCTGCTTATAAACACTTGTAGATACTGTAATTACTTTATATTTTGTACATCTTCAATGCATTTCATTGTAGATTGCAGTTTTGCTTGTAAGTACAGCTTCATTTGCTTCCAACTGGGCTGGTCTGGCAATTTAATGTTGGGGGGAATTTTCAACCCACCACACCTGCCTGACAGGAACATGCCAGTGTGGTCTAGCCAGAAGAGCAACATTTTCCCACCCCTTCACTGCTGTAAACAGCAGCTAGCAAGGCTGGACTCAGGTTGAGCAGAACAGAGGTGGAGGCTCCATGTGAGGTAGGAATGCTGGGGGTGGCCTGGCAGGTTGAGCTGCCAGGGAGGAGCAACCCAGTGGTGGATGGGATGTGTTAGGAACTGTGGCAAGCAGGACCCGGGAAGTGATGGTGTCCCTGTACTCGGCACTGGTGAGGTCACACCTTGAGTACCGTGCTCAGTTTTAGCCCCTCACTACATGAAAGACATTGAGTTGCTGGAGTGTGTGCAGAGAGGGGCAACGAAGCTGGGGAAGGGTCTGCAGAACAAGTCTTATAAGGAGCAACTGTGGGAACTGGAGATAAGGAGGCTGAAGGGAGACCTCATTGCTCTCTACAAGTCCCTGAAAGGAGGTTAGAGTGAGTTGGTCTCTTCTCTCTAGTAAAAATTGACAAGAGGAAATGCCACCAGAGGAGGTCCAGGTCCAGAAGAAACCTATTCCCTGAAAGGATTCTCAAATACTGGAATAGGCTCCCCAGGGAGGTGGATGGAACCCCATCCCTGAGGTGTTTAAAAGACACAGAGATGTGGTGCTGAGGGTCACAGTTTATTAGAATAAACCTTTATTAGAATAAACCAAACCAGGTTGGAAGAGACCTTCAAGATCATCGTGTCCAAGCCATCAACCAATCCAACACCACCCAAACAGCTAACCCATGGCACCAAGCACCCCATCAAGTCTCCTCCTGAACACCTTCAATGACGGCGACTCCACCACCTCCCCAGGCAGCCCATTCCAATGGGCAATCACTCTTTCTGTATAGAACTTCTTCCTAACATCCAACCTGAACCTCCCCTGGCGCAGCCTGAGACTGTGTCCTCTTGTTCTGGTACTGGGTGCCTGGGAGAAGAGACCATCATCCGCCTGTCTACAACCTCCCTTCAGGTAGTTGTAGAGAGTGATAAGGTCACCCCTGAGTCTCCTCTTCTCCAGGCTAAGCAACCCCAGCTCCCTCAGCCTCTCCTCACAGGGCTGTGTTCCAAACCCCTCACCAACTTTGTTGCTCTTCTCTGGACTCATTCCAGCAAGTCAACCTCCTTCCTAAACTGAGGGGCCCAGAACTGGACACAGCACTCGAGGTGTGGCCTAACCAGTGCAGTGTCCAGGGGCAGAATGACCTCCCTGCTCCTGCTGGCCACACTGTTCCTGCTGCAGGCCAGGATGCCATTGGCCCTCTTGGCTGCCTGGGCACACTGCAGGCTCATGTTCAGCCTACCATCAACCAGCACCCCCAGGTCCCTCTCTGCCTGGCTGCTCTCAGCCACTCTGACCCCAGCCTGTAGCACTGCATGGTTTATCACCAGACTTGATAGAGTTAGAGAACGGTTGGACTCGATGATCTCAGAGGTCTTTTCCAACCATTCTGTGATTCCATGAACGTAAGCGCGTTGGTTGTTCGTCTTGCAGCGGGGCCAGCTTGACCTGCGGGCAGCACACCTGGAGGGTGGCACGAACAACATCTTGGCGTCTCAGCTGCGACGGGTGGCACTTGGCAGCCCCGGGCGCTGGGGCCGTGGCGGTTTGGGGCAGGCAGGCTGCAGACCTAGCCCGGTTTTGCCGGTGAAACGCAACCTGCCGCTCCCCATTAGGCGCAGAACTACAGCGCCCGTCGGCCCCTGCGCGCCGCCCCCACCTTTCCCGCCTGCCGCCGTTATCTCCTGTCAGCCGGGAGCCGGACCCGGCGCGCCCGAGCCGGGCTGCCGCCGCAGGCAAGGAGGCTGCTGCAGGTGCCGGCCGCCCTCAGAGGGACGGCAGCGGAGTGGAGCCCAGCGGCCTTGTCCCCGTCCCTGTCCGTGTCCCCGTCCCGCGCGTGGGAGCGGCGTTCCCCGCAGCCTCGCTGCCCCGTCCCGTCCGGTCCCGTCGCCGCGGCGGCGGCGCGGCTCATGAGGTGAAGATGGTGATCCGCGTCTTCGTCGCCTCCTCCTCGGGCTCGGTGGCGGTGAGTTGGGGGGGAGGGCGAGCGGCGGGATGGAGGGAGAGGAGCGGGGCGCGGGGGCCGCCTCGGCCGGGGCTCAGCCTCCGGGGCCGGGGATAGCGCCTAGCAAAGCCGCCCGGGGGGTGTCCGCCGCCGCTCGCCGTCCCCGCGGCTCCCGCACCTCGCCCCGCGCACCGCCGCGGAGCCGGGAGTCAGCGGGCTGCGGGGAGAGGCGGCTCTGAATCTGCCGGGGCTGCGTGTGCCAGGGGGTGAAAAAACAAACCCCAACTTCCCTCACTCCCCTCCCTCCTGAGAGGCCGCCGGAGCTTCACTTGTTCGTAAATTGCCTTTGGCAGACCAAGCCCTCCTGAAACCAATTCGTCGGGAACGAATATTGGGTGCGCTCAAAGGTGGTTGAGCTGGGCTAAACTTGCCCAGGTTTTGGGAGGGGGCTTAGCACCTCGGTGCAGAGGGAGATCACCCTGAGCCGCGCTGAACCCAGTCAGATGCTGTACCTCGGTGCCTGCCAACTACTGCAGGCTTAAATAATAAATTAAAGGAGAGCCTAGAGACAAACTTCAGGCCACTAACATCTCTCTGGAAAAGGTACAACTCCTTTCAAACTCGGTTTTGAAAGACATCACCCTGTCCCCTGCTTAATTGAAGCTCTTAGAGCGTTCTCTTGTTGAATTAATAATGCATGTGACCTGTGAATTCCTGTTTTTTCATATAAGGTGGCAGTTCTGGTTTCCATTAAGGCAATTTGAACGTAAGAGTTCGACTGAATTTGTTCTTTAATGAGAAAACATCAGCAGGCTTTAGAGATAATTGCTATTCTTTATGCTCCAGCGGTGAAGGCAGCAGCATTTTTGGCACTGGGGAAGGGTGTAGCACGGTGTTTTCCTGCCAGAGATTCGCTGCCTGTTCACCTACTTCAGCCTTTTACCGTGTGGTGCCTGTTTTCAGTTCAGTGGCACGGTGACAGGTATGTGTGCTGATACGTTTTGGCAGGAAGTGTTCAAAATGCTTAGTGGCTGTATTACAGCTAATAAAAACTAATTATCCATTTCAGTGGCCAACTGAGTAAACACAGAGCATCTTCAGAACTCTCTAATCCGTGTTCATCGAGCATCCATAATAGAAACATCTTCTCCCTGGCTTGGGCAGCTGGTTCATGCTGTGGTAGCTCAGCATTGCGAAGTTTACTTTGTGTTTCATCCTTTAGAGCTTGAACAATAAAACATAGAGGTTTTTGTTTAGGTTTTTTTTTGGGTGTTTTTCTTGGTTTTTTTACTGTGGAAGAGGGGAGAAAGAGCCACAGAACTAGGTCACCCAAATCTCCTGTTCTGACCAGCCTGCAAATAGGTTATTGATGGGAATTTTTGATTCTGTCCTCTCCTATCTCTGTCTCTGCCTGCAAGGTACATATCCTGTGGCAGCAGCGATTTAACTCTCTTCCCTATCTGTTAACCCAGCAAACCAAATCTGAGGCTGATAAGCAGTTTAATTTGCACATCAGTTCATTTTGCTGGCTTTGTTTCTGGGTTGAACAAGAAGGTGGCACATAGTACAGATAGCAGTTTGCATGCTTTCTTCATCTAGACAGCAGGATGCCCAAGCACAACCTAGCCAGAAAAGAACAGACAATTCAGTCATTGAAGGTACTGTTGTACAGCACCAGAGCTGTGACAAGTCTTTTCTGTCAGTTTATCTGTGTTATCTCATCATTCATGAACTTTCTATATGGACTAGGTTTCTGCTGTGCTCAGTTTTGCATCAGAGGCTTTTTTCCTGTGGACTTTGAAGGGAGTGCCCATAGAGGGACCTCGACCGACTGAACAGATGGGCGGAGTCCAACAGGATGGCATTCAACAAGCCCAAGTGCCAGGGGCTGCACTTTGGCCACAGCAAGCCCAGGCAGAGCTACAGGCTGGGGAGAGAGTGGCTAGAGAGCTGCCAAACAGAGAGGGACCTGAGGGTGCTGATTGACAGCTGCCTAAACATGAGCCAGCAGTGTGCCCAGGTGGCCAAGAAGGCCAATGGCATCCTGGCCTGTATTAGGAATAGTGTGGCCAGCAGGAGCAGGGAAGTCCTTGTGCCCCTGGACTCTGCATTGGTTAGGCCACACCTTGAGTCCTGTGTCCAGTTCTGGGCCCCTCAGTTTAAGAAGGACATCGAAACACTTGAAGGTGTCCAGAGAAGGGCAACAAGGCTGGGGAGAGGCCTTGAGCACAGCCCTGTGAGGAGAGGCTGAGGGAGCTGGGGTTGTTTAGCCTGGAGAAGAGGAGGCTCAGGGGTGACCTCATTGCTCTCTACAACTACCTGAAGGGAGGTTGTAGACAGGCAGAGGTTGGTCTCTTCTCCCAGGCAACCAGCACCAGAACAAGAGGACACAGTCTCAGGCTGCGCCAGGGGAAGTTTAGGCTGGAGGTGAGGAGAAAGTTCTTCACCGAGCGAGTTGTTCGTCATTGGAATGTGCTGCCCAGGGAGGTGGTGGAGTCACCATCCCTGGAGGTGTTCAAGAGGAGATTGGATGTGGCACTTGGTGCCATGGTCTAGTCATGAGGTGTGTGGTGAAAGGTTTGACTCGGTGATCTTTGAGATCCCTTCCAACCTTGGTGATACTGTGATCATGGCTAAGTAATTGAGGACAATGACCAATAAAAAATTACTATCATCTGGAGAAAAGAGCAGTTCCTGAATTGAAGGACCCCAAACATGAAAGTTTTAAACTTATTTTCATCCTCCTAGAACTAAACAGTCGTGAAAGCAAACAGAAGATGTTTGAGTCATGCAATTGCTTGTCATCTCCTCCAGCTGCCAGCACAACTATGTCAGCTACTTTTTGGGATCCTGTGCAAATCATGAGACAGGATTGATTTCCTTGTCCAGAGAAATGAGTACCCTTAGGCATCCTGCTCTGTGTCCTGATAAAACAGCATTTAGTTTCCACCTTCAGGCTCCTGCTTGTGAGAGGGATGTGGCTGATCTGACCTCCTGTCATCTGACCAAGAATGTCTCCATGTAGTACTTTCTGGTTAACTAAAAGCAATGTCAGAGTGATACAGAATCACTGAATCATCTCACTGGAGATCCTTTGTTAAGTTGCTCCTTATTTTGAAAATGAAAGTCCATCTCATCTCATCTCCAGAGTAAGATTTGGTTTTGTTCCCTCACCAGCAGTGTGCTGTTAAAGCAGGGACGTTTCACAGAATCACAGAACACAGAATGTCAGGGGCTGGAAGGGACCTTAAAAGATCATCCAGTCCAACCCCCACTGCCAGAGCAGCATCACCTAGAGCAGGATCACACAGGAACACAGCCAGGCTGCTCTTGAATATCTCCAGAGAGGGACACTCCACAACCCCCCTGGGCAGCCTGATCCAGTGTTCAGTCACCCTCACAAGGAAAAAAAAAACTTTCCTCCTGTTTCTGTGGAGTTTCCTATGCCTCAACTTCCACCACTGCCCCTTGTGCTGGCATTGGGCATCACCCAGCAGTGCCTGATGCCATCCTCTTGGCACTCACCCTTTACATCTCCATAAACATGAATGAGGTCACCCCTTAATCTCCTCTTCTCCAATCTAAAGAGCCCCAGCTCCCTCAGGCTCTCCTCATAAGGAAGATGTTCCACTCCCCTAACCATTTTTGTGTCTTTGTGCTGGACTCTTTCAAGCAGTTCCCTGAGGTCCTTCTTGAACTGAGTGGCCCAGAACTGAATGTGATATTTCAGATGTGGCCTCACCAAGGCAGAGTAGAGGGGGAGGACTACTAACCACAGCCCTTCTAATCCACCCCAGAATGGCATTGGCCTTCTTAGTCACAAGAGCACATTGCTGAAACCTTCAGAATACTCAGGTCAAATGATAGGCATTGAGGTAAAACATTCCTGAAGAACTACACTGGCTGGGTGGTCAGCAAAGGCATTCAGTTGGCATAACTGCAACTTTCCCTGGAAACTCTGGAAAATGTGTTTCCATTCTGGAATTGATTTTGTGCCGAAGAAGATAAAAATATGCAATGGTCACACACAGTTCTGAGAGTTCAGTGCTTGAAGTGGAGAATGAGAAAAGTAAATACAATTGGTGTGGAAGAGAAGCAGCTGGCAGCAAGGTGAATATTCCCTCCATTTGTTCTTGGACTTCTCGCTGCAGCATCTTGTTTGCATTAACCCTGAGAGGTTAATGGTGTGATTTTTGTTGTTCTAGACACCAAGAGGTAAATAGTAGCAACTGTTTGGTGGGTTTTTTTCTCTTTTTTTCCCCTTTTTTTTTCTTTTCTTTAAATCAAACTTGCCAGTATAAATACTTCATGACCTATAAAGAGCTCACAGATTCCAAAGCCTTGTCGTCTTCAGTGAACTAGAAACGCTGTGTCCAGCAGGAGCAGGGAGGGGATTGTGCCCTGGTACCCAGCTCTGGGGAGGCCACACCTTCAGCAGTGTTTCCAGTTTTGGGCACCACAATACAGGAGAGGTGTGGAGGTGCTGGAGCCAGGGCAGAGGAGGGCAAGGAAGCTGTCAAGGGCCTGGATAACAAATCTGATGAAGAGCAACTGAAGGAGCTGGGGATGGTTAGTGTGAAACAGAGGAGGCTGAGGGGAGACCTCATTGCTGTCTACAACCCCCTGAAAGGAGGTTGTGGAGAGGCTGCTGCTGGTCTCTTCTCCCAGGGCATCAGTGACAGAACAAGAGGGAATGGCCTCAAGCTGTGACTGGGAAGGTTTAAACTGGACATTAGGAAACATTTGTTGATGGCAAGAGTGGTCAGGCCTTGGAATGTGCTACCCAGGGAGGTGGTTGAGTCCCCAGGCCTGGCTGTGTTTCCAGGTGGTTTGGATGTGGTGCTTGGGGCTATGGTTTAGGGGTGACCCTTGTAGAGGAGGGTTGTGGGTTGGACTTGGTGCACCTGAGGGTCTTTTCCAACCTGAATGTTTCTGTCATTTCTGTGACTGAGGGTTTATCTGTATGGATGTTGTAGACCAGTTCCTGGTACCTTGTGGGAAGGGAGGAGAGAGAGGCAGTGTGTGTACATTTGTAAATAACCTCGTGTTGTTTTGAGCTTGCTTTAAGCAGGGGAATTCTGTGAAGAGGCAGGCAGGCATGTTTTGGCAAGTCTTGCAGTCCCCTGCTTTTTCTGACCTGAATTTCTACTCACTGGTAAGCTGAGTCTCCAGTTCCAAGGACTTCTTTGTGGGAGCAGGGAGGCAGGCTTTTCTACTCCTCCCTGATAAGGACAATCGGTGTCCTTTTGTTCTCTGGAGACTGGCTGCTTTAAAAGCAGTTGTTTACTTTTCTCCCTCAGCAGTGGTTCACTGTTTTCAGGAGGTAGTTTATGTCCTCGTTTTTCACCAAATCACTCCAAGGTGGCTGTCAGTTAATCGGTTTCACCTTTTCCAGTCCATCAATCAAAACCTAACTCTTGTGCTCCTGTGCTGTGTATTGACTCAGGTAAATGATTGGCACTGTCCAGTCACAGGGAAACCGTAGTATGAGCTGAGTAACTAACACTGTGCCTGGAATTCCTTCTTATCTGGGCATGCCCAAACAGACCTCTTGCAGGCAGAGGACTGAAAATCGATCAAGTAAGGGGAATGTCATTGAAGAGCTTGCAAATAATGGAGAAACTTGAAACAGTATCTGAAGGGGGCCTACAGGAAGGCTGGGGAGGGACTGCTCAGGATCTCAGGGAGTGATAGGACTAGGGGGAATGGAATGAAGCTGGAGGTGGGGAGATTGAGGCTGGAGGTGAGGAGGAAGTTCTTCCCCATGAGAGTGGTGAAGCCCTGGAATGGGTTGTCCAGGGAGGTGATTGGGGCTCTGTACCTGGAGGTGTTTAAGTCCAGGCTGGCTGAGGCTCTGGCCAGGCTGATGTAGTGTGGGGTGTCCCTGCCCATGGCAGGGGGGTTGGAACTAGATGATCCTTGTGGTCCCTTCCAACCCTGACTGATACTATGATACTATGGTAAGTGACTCACTTGTACTTTCTCCTCTGTGGTAACATTTCTTCCCTTGGAGTTTGAGCTGTTAAGCTGAACAGATACCCTAGGGAAGCTGCTGAAATAGTGGACAACAGATAGAATATCCTCTGACCAGTGAGTGAGATGTGAAACACTTTCCCATCTGTGTGCTCATGAGATGTGACTAACACATAACTGAAATTCATTGATTCACAGAATCATAGAATGGTTAGGGTTGGAGGGGACCTTAAAGATCATAGTATCATAGTATCAGTCAGGGTTGGAAGGGACCACAAGGATCATCTAGTTCCAACCCCCTGCCATGGGCAGGGACACCCCACACTAGAGCAGCCTGGCCAGAGCCTCAGCCAGCCTGGGCTTAAACACCTCCAGGGACAGGGCCTCAACCACCTCCCTGGACAACCCATTCCAGGGCTTCACCACTCTCATGGGGAAGAACTTCCTCCTCCCCTCCAGCCTGAATCTCCCCACCTCCAGCTTCATTCCATTCCCCCTAGTCCTATCACTACCTGAGATCCTGAGCAGTCCCTCCCCAGCCTTCCTGTAGGCCCCTTCAGATACTGGAAGGCCACAATGAGGTCACCTGGGAGCCTTCTCTTCTGCAGACTGAACAGCCCCAACTCCTTCAGTCTGTCCTCATAGCAGAGCAGCTCCAGCCCTCTGCTCATCCTCGTGGCCCTTCTCTGAACACCTTCCAGCACCTCCATATCATCTAGTTCAAACCCACATGCAGGGAGACCTTCCACCAGACCAGGTTGTTCAAGTCCTCATCCAATCTGGTCTTGAACACCTCCAGAGAGGGGGGCTTCCACAACATCTCTGGGCAACCTATTTCAGTGTTTCACTACCCTCACTGTAAAGACTTTCTTTTGACTCTCCAGTCTAAATCTACCCTCCTCAAGCTTCAATCCATCCCCTTTCCTCCTATCATTACAATTGACTCCATTTAATTCCATTAATCCCATTTCTCAAATTAATTCCATTTAGACTGCAAGGGCAAGTGCTGCTCAGCCTCTGAGAACATGTTTAAGGGGACAGGAGGCTTTGGGAGGAACAGCACCAACCTGCAGTGAGTTTTAAATGGCCAAATGAGCAAAACCTGGAGTTTGATTCTTGCTCCAGAAGAGAACTATGGATTGTTGGTGAGGAAGCTTGATGAGATAGGTGGAGTTAGAGTTGCATTGTTTCTGTAGCAAATATTGATTCAATGAGAAGAAAGCTCTGCTTTGGTTTATGTGGAGGTCACCCAAGCTGGAATGGCTTCAGCATCACAGCACACAACGTCAGAATGTCAGAGTAACTGCAGTCGTGTTCGCTTGGCTCACGTGTCGGTGGGCAGTGGACTGAAGACAAACACAATGCTGAAGTGCTAAAGGCTGAGCTTGCCTCCCAGCCACAATAATCAATCTGAACTCCACCTTTGTTTGTACAAAGTCACTGTAGCTCTACATTTCTCATAGCCCTACTCAGGAAGAATGTGCTTCTTGTTGAGAGGTGTGGAATGGACTAACTTGACACATCCAAGTGCCAGGTTCTGCACATTGGCCACAGCAACCCCATGCAGAGCTACAGGCTGGGGTCAGAGTGGCTGAGAGCAGCCAGGCAGAGAGGGACCTGGGGGTGCTGGTTGATGGTAGGCTGAACATGAGCCTGCAGTGTGCCCAGGCAGCCAGGAGGGCCAATGGCATCCTGGCCTGCATCAGGAACAGTGTGGCCAGCAGGAGCAGGGAGGTCATTCTGCCCCTGTACACTGCACTGCTTAGGCCACACCTCGAGTCCTGTGTCCAGTTCTGGGCCCCTCAGTTTAGGAAGGAGGTTGACTTGCTGGAGCGAGTCCAGAGAAGGGCAACGAAGTTGGTGAGGGGTTTGGAACACAGCCCTGTGAGGAGAGGCTGAGGGAGCTGGGGTTGCTTAGCCTGGAGAAGAGGAGACTCAGGGGTGACCTTATTGCTCTCTACAACTACCTGAAGGGAGGTTCTAGCCAGGCAGAGGTTGGTCTCTTCTCCCAGGCACCCAGTACCAGAACAAGAGGACACAGTCTCAAGCTGTGCCAGGGGAGGTTCAGGCTGGAGGTCAGGAAGAAATTCTACTGAGAGAGAGTGATTGCCCATTGGAATGGGCTGCCTGGGGAGGTGGTGGAGTCACCATCCCTGGAGGTGTTCAGGAGGAGACTTGATGGGGTGCTTGGTGCCATGGGTTAGTTGTTTAGATGGGTTGGATTGGTTGATGGGTTGGGCATGATGATCTTGAAGGTCTCTTCCCATCTGGTCTATTCTATTCTATTCTATTCTACAGAATGCTGGGACGTGCCCAGAGAAGGGCCACAGGGATGAGCAGAGGGCTGGAGCTCCTCTCCTGTGAGGACAGACTGAGGGAGTTGGGGCTGTTCAGTCTGGAGAAGAGAAGGCTCTGAGGAGACCTTAATGTGGCCTTCCATTATCTGAGGGGGGCTACAAGAAAGCTGGGGAGGGAGTTTTTAGGGATTCAGGGAGTGATAGGATTAGGGGGAATGAAACAAAACTAGAAATGGGTAGATTCAGATTGGATGTTGGGTGGAAACTGAAGGGGCATTGGTTTTAAACTGGAGCAGGGGAAATTTAGGCTGGACATAAGGAAGAAGTTCTTTACAGTGAGAGTTGTGAAATACTGGAACAGATTGCCCAGGGCCTGCATGGTGTCATGAGCAGGAGGACTGTTTCTGACCTTTGATCTCAATTGCAGCTGTAATAAAATTTCCAAGGAGGCACTGTGCTGCCTGGGTTTCTGAAGACTGTTTGGGGAGTGTGTTTTGACTCTCCACATACCTACCTGAACAGGAAATGTACAAGATATATAGAGGAAATGTGCAGGAATGTGGTTCACTGTCTCTAACAGCTATGTAGTGACAGAATCACAGGATAGGATAGAATAGACCAGACCAGGTTGGAAGAGACCTTCAAGATCATCGTGTCCAACCTATCACCCAACACCACCAAATAACCTAACCCATGGCACCAAGCACCCCATCGAGTCTCCTCCTGAACACCTCCAGTGATGGTGACTCCACCACCTCCCCAGGCAGCCCATTCCAATGGGCAATCACTCTCTCTGTATAGAACTTCTTCCTCACCTCCAGCCTAAACCTCCCCTGGGTGCAGCTTGAGACTGTGTCCTCTTGTTCTGGTGCTGGCTGCCAGGGAGAAGAGACCAACCTCTGCCTGTCTGCAACCTCCCTTCAGGTAGTTGTAGAGAGCAATAAGGTCAACCCTGAGCCTCCTCTTCTCCAGGCTAAGCAGCCCCAGCTCCCTCAGCCTCTCCTCACAGGGCTGTGTTCCAAACCCCTCACCAACTTCGTTGCCCTTCTCTGGACTCGTTCCAGCAAGTCAACCTCCTTCCTAAACTGAGGGGCCCAAAATCAACCAGCTTGGAAGAGACCTTCAAGATCATTCAGTCCAACTGATCACCCAACCTTACCTAATCAGCTAGACCATGGCACATTATCATTAAATATTTGGAATATATTCACATGGGCTGGAGAGAGTGAAATGAATGTGCTGCCCAGGGAGGTGGTGGAGTCACCATCACTGAAGGTTTTCAGGAAGAGACTGGATGGGGCACTTGGTGCCATGGTTTAGTTGATTAGGTGGTATTGGGTGATAGGTTGGATTTGATGATCTCAAAGGTCTTTTCCAACCTGGTTAATTCTACTCTATTCTACCTCTTCTCTTCTAATTCTCTTCTCTTCTAATTCTCTTCTCTTCTAATTCTCCTCTCTTCTCTCTTCTCTCTCTCTTCTCTCTTCTCTCTTCTCTCTTCTCTCTTCTCTCTTCTCTCTTCTCTCTTCTCTCTTCTCTCTTCTCTCTTCTCTCTTCTCTCTTCTCTCTTCTCTCTTCTCTCTCTTCTCTCTTCTCTCTTCTCTTCTCCTCTTCTCTCTTCTCTCTTCTCTCTTCTCTCTCTCTCTTCTCTCTTCTCTCTTCTCTCTTCTCTCTTCTCTCTTCTCTCTCCTCTCTCTCTTCTCTCTCTCTCTCCTCTCTCCTCTCTCCTCTCTCCTCTCTCCCTCTCTCCCCTCTCCCCTCTCCCCTCTCCCCTCTCCCCTCTCCCCTCTCCCCTCTCCCCTCTCCCCCTCTCCCCTCTCCCCTCTCCCCTCTCCCCTCTCCCCTCTCCCCTCTCCATCCCCTCTCCCTCTCCCCTCTCCCTCTCCCCTCTCCCCTCTCCCCTCTCCCCCTCTCCCCCTCTCCCCCTCTCCCCTCTCACCCTCTCCCCTCTCCCCCTCTCCCCTCTCCCCTCCCCTCTCCCCTCTCCCCTCCTCCCCTCTCCCCTCTCCCCTCTCCCCTCTCCCCTCTCCCCCTCTCCCCTCTCCCCTCTCCCCTCTCCCCTCTCCCTCTCCCCTCTCCCCCTCTCCCCTCTCCCCTCTCCCCTCTCCCCCTCTCCCCTCTCTCTTCTCTCTTCTCAATGTATAGATTGGACTGGATGATCTTGAAGGTCTCTTCCAACCTGGTTGATTCTATGCTTCTAAATGAGTACTAAAATGCAACTTGTTCATTTTGAGAAGGTTTTGCCCTCTGTTTTCCTACAGAGTATAGCTATGTCAAAGTGCAAGTCCATGGGTGAGCATCCTTCAGTGATGGTGACCTATCCTTCTTACACTTCTATCCCTATCATCAAAGCCTAGGAGATTTTTTTTTTCCTCACCCTAGTCACAGTGTCAGCAATCACAGGAGGTCAGGTCTAATGGGATTTAATGTGAGTGGAAGACAGTTCCAGAGGAAGTCCTTCCCCCAGAGAAAGCAAAATTAAGAATGTAATTATATGGTTTTGGTTTGGAACAAAATGTTAGTTGGAATAAAAATGTTATTTAGAGCAGAAAATATTATTTGGGTTACAGAGACAGTGCAGGTAGTGTGCTGGGCACGAGCCCAAAAGGGCATCCACACAACTTGGGTCAGAGTGGCTGGAGAATGGCCAGGCAGAAAGGCACCTGGGGGTGCTGGTTGACAGTAGGCTGAACATGAGCCAGCAGTGTGCCCAGGTGGCCAGGAAGGCCAATAGCATCCTGGCCTGCATCAGGAACAGTGTGGCCAGCAGGAGCAGGGAGGTCATTCTGCCCTGTGCTCAGCACTGGTTAGGCCACACCTTGAGTCCTGTGTCCAGTTCTGGGCTCCTCAATTTAAGAAGGACATTGAGACACTTGAAGGTGTCCAGAGAAGGGCAACAAAGTGGGGAGGGGTCTGGAGCACAGCCCTGTGAGGAGAGGCTGAGGGAGCTGGGGTTGCTTAGCCTGGAGAAGAGGAGGCTCAGGGGAGACCTTATTAGAATAAACCTTTATTAGAATAAACCAAACCAGGTTGGAAGAGACCTTCAAGATCACCGTGTCCAACCCATCAATCAATCCAACCCTCCCAAACAGCTAACCCATGGCACCAAGCACCCCATCAAGTCTCCTCCTGAACACCTCCAGTGATGGTGACTCCACCACCTCCCCAGGCAGCCCATTCCAAAGCGCTATCACTCTTTCTGTATAGAACTTCTTCCTAACATTATTGCTGTCTACAACTCCCTGAAGGGAGGTTGTAGCCAGGTGGCGGTTGGTCTCTTCTCCCAGCACCAGAACAAGAGGACACAGTCTCAAGCTGTGCCAGGGGAGGTTCAGGCTGGATGTTAGGAAGAAATTCTTCCCAGCGAGAGAGATTGGCCATTGGAATGTGCTGCCCAAGGAGGTGGTGGAGTCACCATCCCTGGAGGTGTTTAAGAAGAGCCTGAATGAGGCACTTGGTGCCATGGTTTTGTTGATTAGATGGTGTTAGGTGACAGGTTGGGCTTCATGATCTCAAAGGTCTTTTCCAGCCTGGCTGATTCTGTATTTTTTAATGTCCTTAATAAGGAAAAGTACTGAAGTAACAACTAACTTGCATCTAATTTATTAGTGCAGATTACTTTTGTGATTGCTTTTTGGGTTCTTTATTTATTTCCCACACTTTTTGAGGTGTGAAATGAAAATTACATTGGGCACATCTCTCACCTGCCTGTTGTCTTCAAGGGTATGACCTAGGAGGAAAGGCAAGGAGTGAAGCATATGCCAGTCTTTGGTTGTCCTCACTTCCTTGTCTGGCACTAGCACACCAACATACAAACTGCCACAGCCACAGCTGTCACTGTCACATTATCTTCTGCCAACGTTGCTTCTGCAGAGGGAGGCTCCAGCAGAGGGACAAGGCTGGTAGCTCTCATGCTGTAACAGACTGGCTCGCTGCACTGGTGGCTGCAGTGCTGCCTGACCTGGAGATCTTGGTACCAGCAACTTTAATTTGGGATGTCATTCAACAAGTCCAAGTGCCAGGTGCTGCACTTTGGCCACAACAACCCCATGCAGAGCTACAGGCTGGGGTCAGAGTGGCTGAGAGCTCCCAAACAGAGAGGGACCTGGGGGTGCTGATTGACAGCTGCCTAAACATGAGCCAGCAGTGTGCCCAGGTGGCCAAGAAGGCCAATGGCATCCTGGCCTGCATTAGGAATAGTGTGGCCAGCAGGAGCAGGGAAGTCATTGTGCCCCTGTACTCTGCTTTGGTTAGGCCACACCTTGAGTCCTGTGTCCAGTTCTGGGCCCCTCAGTTTAAGAAGGACATTGAGACACTTGAAGGTGTCCAGAGAAGGGCAACAAGGCTGGGGAGAGGCCTTGAGCACAGCCCTGTGAGGAGAGGCTGAGGGAGCTGGGGTTGTTTAGCCTGGAGAAGAGGAGGCTCAGGGGTGACCTCATTGCCCTCTACATCTACCTGAAAGGTGGTTGTGGCCAGGAAGGGGATGGTCTCTTCTCCCAGGCAACCAGCACCAGAACAAGAGGACACAGTCTTAAGCTGTGCCAGGGGAAGTTTAGGCTGGAGGTGAGGAGAAAGTTCTTCACCGAGCGAGTCATTGGCCATTGGGATGTGCTGCCCAGGGAGGTGGTGGAGTCACCATCCCTGGAGGTGTTCAAGAGGGGATTGGATGTGGCACTTGGTGCCATGGTCTAGTCATGAGGTCTGTGGTGACAGGCTGGACTCGATGATCCTCGAGGTCCCTTCCAACCTTAGTGATACTGTGATACTGTGATCTGGTGAAATTCAAATTTAAAGCAGTGGTTTTTTTTCCATGTGCAGCCTACTGCAGGCTGAGTGTCTGGTTTTTTGTCACTAGAAATGTTGCTCTGCCAAGGGACATTCACAGAATCATAGAATTGTTAGAATTGGAAGGGACCTCAAGGATCATCCAGTTCCAAACCTCCTGCCATGGGCAGGGACACCTCACACTACAGCAGGTTGCTCACAGCCACATCCAGCCTGGCCTGAAAATCCTCCAGGCATGAGGCTTCCACCACCTCCCTGGGCAACCTGTGCCAGTCTCTCACCACCCTCATGGGGAAGAAGTTTTTCCTAACATCCAATCTGAATCTACCCATTTCTAGTTTTGTTCCATTCCCCCCAGTCCTGTCACGCCTTGACTTTCTTGTAGCCTCCTTCAGATACTGGAAGGCCACAATTAGGTCTCCTCAGATCCTTCTCTTCTCCAGACTGAACAGCCCCAACTCCCTCAGTCTGTCTCCATAGGAGAGCAGCTCCAGCCCTCTGATCATTCTGGTGACCCTTCCCTGGACACCTTCCAGCACCTCCAGATCCTTCCTGTAACAGAGGCTCCAGAACTGGACATAGTGCTCCAGGTGTGGTTCCAGCAGAGTGGAGTAGAGGGGGAGAATCCCCTCCCTGGCCCTGCTGGCTCTGCTTCTCTTGCTGCAGCCCAGGCTCTGCTTGGCTCTCTGGGCTGCAAGTGCTCACTGCTGGCTCCTGTTGAGCTTCTCATCCCCCAGCACCCCCAAGTCCTTTTCCTCAGGGCTGCTCTCCAGCCAGTCCCTGTGTAGCCATTATCAGTGCTGGGGGATGAACTGAATTCCATTATGTTTGGGCATCCCAGAACTGCTTTCCCAAAATCTGTTTGACTGTTCTTCTGTAAACTCCAGTCAGATATTCACTTCCTTTCCAAGTTGGTTTTTTTTGTCCTAAAGAAGTCTTATTTGGGCAAAATATGCTAAGCACCAGAGATATTCTTTTTTTATAGTTTAGCTAAGAATCTTTGTGAAAAAAAAGGCTACTCCCAAGTTGAATTCAGGTCACTGCTGGGCTAATGTGAATCCTGTGCTCTGCAGTCATTTACTGAGCTGGTGGTGCCTAGTGGGGGTGAGTTCATGTAAGGTGTGATCCAAAGCTCATTGAAATTGGTGAAACCATCTTCAGTGACCCTCTGGGCTTTCATCCAAGCCAACTGGCTTCCAGGCTCACCACTGAACCTCAATGGTGTCTCATGTGTGTGAAAAGTTCAGAGCTCTGATCATGTGTATTGTTCTAAATGTTTTATTCATGCATGTAAATGGTGCAATGCTGCTGGCTCCAACTAGGCACTGCTTGAGTACTGTCTGCAGACATAATGTGTCCTCATTAGCAGGGAGGAGAAATGAACCTCAGGATATAATCTTCTACCAACAATGAAAGAATGAGCTTGTGGAAGGGTTCTGTTAGACTCCCAAGCTTCTGTCCTTGGGCAAACTGTACTCTGCACTGGTTAGGCCACACCTTGAGTCCTGTGTCCAGTTCTGGGCCCCTCAGTTTAGGAAGGAGGTTGAGTTGCTGGAATGAGTCCAGAGAAGAGCAACAAAGTTGGTGAGGGGTTTGGAACACAGCCCTGTGAGGAGAGGCTGAGGGAGCTGGGGTTGCTTAGCCTGGAGAGGAGGAGACTCAGGGGAGACCTTATTGCTCTCTACAACTACCTGAAGGGAGGTTGTAGACAGGCAGAGGTTGGTCTCTTCTCCCAGGCAGCCAGCACCAGAACAAGAGGACACAGTCTCAGGCTGCACCAGGGGAGGTTTAGGTTGGATGTCAGGAAGGAGTTCTATACAGAGAGAGTGATTGCCCATTGGAATGGGCTGCCTGGGGAGGTGGTGGAGTCACCATCCCTGGAGGTGTTCAGGAGGAGACTTGATGGGGTGCTTGGTGCCATGGGTTAGCTGTTTGGGTGGGTTGGATTGGTTGATGGGTTGGACACGATGATCTTGAAAGTCTCTTCCAACATGGTTTGGTTTATTCTAAATAAAGGTTAAAGGTAAATGAAATGGAATGATATGAAATGAAACCATGGCAAGATTGCTCAGGGCCACGTCAGGTTTGACTTTGAATGTCTCCAGGCTTGGGGATGTCTCCAGGGATGGAAACTTGTTTTGCCCTGTTCCTCTCTCTGTTCTCAGAAGGCATAGTGCATGGTGCATGTGTCCAGGTCTGGGCCCCTCAGTTTAAGAAGGACATTGAGACACTTGAAGGTGTCCAGAGAAGGGCAACAAGGCTGGGGAGAGGCCTTGAGCACAGCCCTGTGAGGAGAGGCTGAGGGAGCTGGGGTTGTTTAGCCTGGAGAAGAGGAGGCTCAGGGGTGACCTCATTGCCCTCTACAATGACCTGTAAGGTGGTTGTAGCCAGGAAGGGGTTGGTCTCTTCTCCCAGGCAACCAGCACCAGAACAAGAGGACACAGTCTCAAGCTGCACCAGGGGAGGTTTAGACTCGAGGTGAGGAGAAAGTTCTTCACCGAGCGAGTCATTGGTCATTGGAATGTGCTGCCCAGGGAGGTGGTGGAGTCACCATCCCTGGAGGCGTTCAAGAGGGGATTGGATGTGGCACTTGGTGCCATGGTCTAGTCATGGGATCTGTGTTGATAGGTTGGAGTCAATGATCCTTGAGGTCTCTTCCAACCTTAGTTATACTGTGATAGTGTGAAATGTTTGGGGGAGAAAAACCAGTCCAGTGTAGCAACATCATCAGTAGGTCTGCCTTTGGGAGAGGCAACCTCAGCAGGGGCTGGAGATCATTTTCTTGTTCTTTCCTGTGGGAAGGGTCAGAAGCCTACAAACCCGATAATCTGTGGTTAAAATAAGTCCAAAATGGATCTTCATGGGAGATGAGGCTGACTCACAAACCACATTCTAGGCAAGAGAGTTGAGGTTCATAGTATCAGTCAGGGTTGGAAGGGACCACAAGGATCAGCTAGTTCCAACCCCCCTGCCATGGGCAGGGACACCCCACACTACATCAGCCTGGCCACAGCCTCAGCCAGCCTGGGCTTAAACACCTCCAGGGACAGGGCCTCAACCACCTTCCTGGACAACCCGTTCCAGGGCTTCACCACTCTCATGGAGAAGAACTTCCTCCTCCCCTCCAGCCTGAATCTCCCCACCTCCAGCTTCCTTCCATTCCCCTTAGTCCTATCACTACCTGAGATCCTGAGAAGTCCTTCCCCAGCCTTCCTGTAGCCCCCTTCAGATCCTGGAAGGCCACAATGAGGTCACCTGGGAGCCTTCTCTTCTGCAGACTGAACAGCCCCAACTCATTCAGTCTGTCCCCATAGGAGAGGTGCTCCAGCCCTCTGCTCATCCTCGTTGCCCTTCCCTGGACACCTTCCAGCACCTCCAGATCCCTCTTGTAATAGGGGCTCCAGAACTGGAGGCAGTACTCCAGGTGGGGTCTCCCCAGAGCTGAGCAGAGGGGGAGGATCACCTCCCTTGCCCTGCTGGCCACACTTCTCCTGCTGCAGCCCAGGAGCTGATTGGCTTTGCGGGCTGCCTGGGGAGGTGGTGGAGTGGCCGTCATTGGAGGTGTTCAGGAGGAGACTTGATGGGGTGCTTGGTGCCATGGGTTAGTTGTTTGGGTGGGTTGGATTGGTTGATGGGTTGGGCATGATGATCTTGAAGGTCTCTTCCAACCTGGTTTGGTTTGTTTGTTTGGTTTGTTTGTTCCTAAAAGAAATTATTTCTGTCTCTTTAAGGAGGGAAGAGAAAACCACCTGGATTTTGCAACAGTAAATGAGCTTATTTAATCTAAATTTAATATTATACTTCCCTATGAAATAACTGCATTGGGCACAGAGGAAGGGGAATAACTCTCTTGCTGGCTTATTTATGAAGAGAAGCTCTTAGGAGATGTATGGTGTTCAGTTACTCAAGTGTCTCATCAATGACAGCTTGCCCTTGCATTGTTGCCCATCTCCCTTGGGCAACACAGACCTTGGCTTGACATTTAAGGGTTCCAGGATTAGTTGTTGATAGCTTTGCTCTTTTACTTCTTGATAACTCATCCCCACCATTCCTGTAAGACAATATGGAAAACTGCAATGAGATGTTTCTCATTTTACTGTGAGGAATACAGAATTAGCCAGGCTGGAAAAGACCTTTGAGATCATCAAGTCCAACCTGTAAGGAATAGAATGGAATAAACCAGGTGGGAAGAGACCTTCAAGATCATCGTGTCCAACCTATCACCCAACACCACCTAATCCATGGCACCAAGCACCCCATCAAGTCTCCTCCTGAACACCTCCAATGATGGTGACTCCACCACCTCCCCAGGCAGCCCATTCCAATGGGCAACCACTCTCTCTGTGTAAAACTTCCTCCTAACTTCCTCCTAAACTCCAGCCTAAACCTCCCCTGGTGCAGCCTGAGACTGTGTCCTCTTGTTCTGGTGCTGGCTGCCTGGAAGAAGAGACCAACCTCTGCCTGTCTACAACCTCCCTTCAGGTAGTTGTACAGAGTGATAAGGTCACCCCTGAGCCTCCTCTTCTCCAGGCTAAGCAACCCCAGCTCCCTCAGCCTCTCCTCACAGGGCTGTGCTCTAAACCCCTCCCCAGCTTTGTTGCCCTTCTCTGGACATGTTTGAACGTCTCAACATCTTTCCTAAACTGAGGAGCCCAGAACTGGACACAGGACTCAAGGTGTGGCCTAACCAGTGCAGTGTACAGGGGCAGAATGACCTCCCTGCTCCTGCTGGCCACACTGTTCCTGATGCAGGCCAATGGCCAAGATTGTTTGATTTTATTCTTTCTTTTTCTTTTAAAGAAGGCTTGGGCCCCAGTGCCTAGAACCAAAGGCAAGAGAAGCTTTGGGCAGCCTGAAAGATCTCAGGTATTCACAAAGCCTATCCTCAGCCATCAAGAACTTTTGCTGATGGATCCATCCTGCAGGAGCAGAATAATTCCTTTCAAAACACTAACAATTCAAACCCTAGCTGGCAGCTAACTTCTTTCAGTAGATAGATGCCTTTGTTTGTAGCTTACCATATGTTTCAGGAGAGTGCTAAAAAGAAAGTGCTATTTTCAGTGTTGTTTTCCACAGGAAACTTCTCAAAGATGCCAGAGAATAATTTAAATCTCCTGTTTGCCATTCTGCATTTAACCACTCCTGATCCTATTCTCTCTTTTGTCACAGTGGCATATTTATAGTAAGTGTTTTGCATGATGAAAGGAACCCTATCAGCAAGCAGCATCTCCCTTTTCCTAAATGTATACCACACATAAATACAAGTATGAGAACTGAACCCTTTATTAATTCAACTGCTGTTTAGTACCTCCTCATCAAATGCAAGTCCTTCTCTGATCTCTGTCCTGTGTTACATTTATTCATATGTTTCATTCTTTAGCTTCCTCTGAGTTATTTGAGTCTGAAGAATATCCTTTGCTTCCCAGTATAGTCCCAGTTCAGCAGGGTGGTTGAGAATAGAATAGAGTAGAGTGGAGTGGAATGGAATGGAATGGAATAGAATAGAATAGAATAGAATAGAATAGACCAGGTTGGAAGAGACCTTCAAGATCATCGTGTCCAACCTATCATCCAACACCACCTAAACAACTAACCCATGGCACCAAGCACCCCATCAAGTTTCATTCTGAACACCTCCAATGATGGTGACTCCACCACCTCCCCAGGCAGCCCATTCCAATGGGCAATCACTCTCTCTGTGTAAAACTTCTTCCTCACCTCCAGCCTAAACTTCCCCTGGCACAGCCTGAGACTGTGTCCTCTTGTTCTGGTGCTGGCTGCCTGGAAGAAGAAACCAACATCCAGCTGCCTACAACCTCCTTTCAGGTAGTTGTAGAGAGCAATAAGGTCACCCCTGAGTGTCCTCTTCTGCAGGCTAAGCAACCCCAGCTCCCTCAGCCTCTCCTCACAGGGCTGTGTTCCAAGCCCCTCACCAACTTTGTTGCCCTTCTCTGGACTCGCTCCAGCAAGTCAACCTCCTTCCTAAACTGAGTGGCCCAGAACTAGACACAGGACTCGAGGTGTGGCCTAACCAGTGCAGAGTACAGGGGCAGAATGACCTCCCTGCTCCTGCTGGCCACACTGTTCCTGATGCAGGCCAGGATGCCATTGGCCCTCCTGGCTGCCTGGGCACACTGCAGGCTCATGTTCAGCCTACCATCAACCAGCACCCCCAGGTCCCTCTCTGCCTGGCTGCTCTCCAGCCACTCTGACCCCAGCCTGTAGCTCTGCATGGGGTTGTTGTGGCCAATGTGCAGAACCTGGCACTTGGATGTGTTCAATCTCATTTAGTACCTCCTCATCAAATGCAAGTCGTCCTCTGACTTCTGTGCTATGTTACATTTATTCATATGTTCAATTCTTTGGACTTCTCTGAGTTATTTGAGTCTGAAGAATATCCTTTGCTTCCCAGTGTAGTCCCAGTTCAGCAGGGTGGTTGAGATGTGTCCAGTTCTACCATGTTGGTAACTCAGAACTCAGTCCTGCAGAGCTGAACAGAATGTTGATCTCTGAATCAGCCTTAGCAGAGCAGGAGGTAGTTTGGTGTCTTGCACATGGAAGTCTTAGAATCATAGAATCAGCCAGGTTGGAAGAGGCCTCCAAATCACCCAGTCCTACCTATCAACCAGCCCTATCCAATCACCTAGCCCTATCCAATCACCTAGACCATGGCACTAAGTGCCTTATCCTGGCTTTTCTTGAAGATCTTTTCTTGAAGGCCTTGAACACAAGCCCTATGAGGAGAGGCTGAGGGAGCTGGGATTGTTTAGCCTGGAGAAGAGGAGGCTCAGGGGTGACCTCATTGCCCTCTACAACTACCTGAAAGGTGGTTGTAGCCAGGAGGGGGTTGGCCTCTTCTCCCAGGCAACCAGCACCAGAACAAGGGGACACAGTCTCAAGCTGCGCCAGGGGAGGTTCAGACTCGAGGTCAGGAGGAAGTTCTTCACCGAGCGAGTCATTCGGCATTGGAACGGGTTGCCCAGGGAGGTGGTTGAGTCATCGACCCTGGAGGCGTTCAAGGGGAGACTGGACGTGGCACTTGGTGCCATGGTCTAGTCATGGGGTCTGTGTTGATAGGTTGGACTCGATGATCCTCGAGGTCCTTTCCAACCTAAGTGATACTGTGATACTGTGATCTTCAGTGACGGTGACTCCTGGGAGGTGGCCCATTCCAATGGGCAATCACTCTCTCTGTATAGAACTTCTTCCTAACATCCAGCCTAAACCTCCCCTAGCACAGCTTGAGACTGTGTCCTCTCGTTCTGGTACTGGCTGCCTGGGAGAAGAGACCAACCCCCACCTGTCTACAACCTCCCTTCAGGTAGTTGTAGACAGCAGTGAGGTCTCCCCTGAGCCTCCTCTCCTCCAGTCTTAGAGTGCTGCAGCCAAAACTCTGCAGGAATGGCAGGATATCCCTTAGTTAGTCTTGGTGAATCAGGCTTGCCTGGTAGAATTGTGCTGGTGTGGAGGGAAGGAAAGCATGCTAGCTATGTTGTGTCTCTTCATTTTCTTCAAGCATGTTAAACATTTGGTCATTGTTTATACCTTGCTGAAACAGCACTGAAGAGAGCAGTTTTAGAAGCAGACACTGGAAAGCAAAGCCAGTGCTGTAATATTTACATGAGTCAGCAGTGTGCCCTGGCAGCCAAGAGGGCAAACAGCATCCTGGGATGCATCAAACACACCAGCTGGCCAGAAGAGGTGATGGTCCTGGTGCACCTTTAGTGTTGGTGTGGTCTCACCTTGAGTTGAGTACTGTGTGCACTTCTGAGCCTCACAGCTGAGGAATGTTGTGAAGATTCATGGTATCATAGTATCATAGTATCAGTCAGGGTTGGAAGGACCACAAGGATCATCTAGTTCCAACCCCCCTGCCATGGGCAGGGACACCCCACACTACATCAGCCTGGCCAGAGCCTCAGCCAGCCTGGCCTTAAACACCTCCAGGGACAGGGCCCCAACCACCTCCCTGGACAACCCATTCCAGGGCTTCACCACTCTCATGGGGAAGAACTTCCTCCTCCCCTCCAGCCTGAATCTCCCCACCTCCAGCTTCATTCCATTCCCCCTAGTCCTATCACTACCTGATTTCCTGAGCAGTCCCTCCCCAGCCTTCCTGTAGCCCCCTTCAGATACTGGAAGGCCACAATGAGGTCACCTGGGAGCCTTCTCTTCTCCAGACTGAACAGCCCCAACTCCTTCAGTCTGTCCTCATAGGAGAGGTGCTCCAGCTCTCTGCTCATCCTCGTGGCCCTTCTCTGGACACCTTCCAGCACCTCCCGATACCTCTTGTACTAGGGGCTCCAGAACTGGAGGCAGTACTCCAACTGGACGCAGTACTCCAAGATCTTTGAATGCATTCAGAGGAGAGCAGCAATGCTGGTGAAAGGGCTGGGAGCAATGTCCAGTGGGCAACAGTAAGGAGGCTGGGCTTGTCCAGTTTGGAGTAAAGCAGCCTGAGGGATGACCTCATTGCTCTCTGCAGCTTCCTCAGGAGGAGAAGTGGAGAGGGAGGTGCTGATCTCTTCTCCCTGGTGTCCAGGATGCCTGATAGCTGTGTAGAGGAGGTTCAAACTTGATGTTAAAGAAGTATTTCTTTAAAGGGTGGTCACACACTGGCCTGGGCTTCTTAAAGAGGTAATTGATGTCCCAAGTCTGTCAGGTCATTTGGACAATGCCCTCAATAACATGCTTGAACTTTTGGTGAGCCCTGACTTGCTCAGGCAGTTAACTAGAATCACAGAATCATTAGGGTTGGAAGGGACCTCAAGGCTCAGCCAGTTCCAACCCCCCTGCCATGGGCAGGGACACCTCACACTACAGCAGGCTGCTCACAGCCACATCCAGCCTGGCTGCAAAAACCTCCAGGCATGAGGCTTCCACCACCTCCCTGGGCAACCTGTGCCAGGCTCTCACCACCCTCATGGGGAAGAACTTCTTCCTAACATCCAATCTGAATCTCCCCACTTCTATTTCTGATCATTGTAGGTTCCTTCCAGATGAAATTATTCCATTCAAAAGTCTGCATAGAAAAAGAAGACTTGAGAAACAAACCAGAACAAAAGCTCACACACACTTCCTATTATGTAACATGTTTATCACCTAAGCTTTTAAGATGGTGACACACAATCATCTTCTTTTTGTGTGTGTGTGTGTGTGTGACATGGTGAGTCAGCAGTGTGTTGTGAACCAGTTCTGTTTGTTTATCATCACATTGTTTGGTCACAATGAATAAAGCATCCCCAGCTGTATTTTCTGAACTTGCTGCAAATAAGACATGAGAGCAAATGTCTTGGCAATAATTAAAACACAAGCTCATCTTTCTTCGTTCTCCTTAGCTTGAAGCATCAAAGGCTTATGGGGTGGACTTGGTGATCCTGAGTGGCTTTTCCAACCTGACTGAGGGAATAGTATCATAGTATCAGTCAGGGTTGGAAGGGACCACAAGGATCATCTAGTTCCAACCCCCCTGCCATGGGCAGGGACACCCCACACTAGGATCAGCCTGGCCAGAGCCTCAGCCAGCCTGGGCTTAAACACCTCCAGGGACAGGGCCCCAACCACCTCCCTGCACAACCCATTCTAGGGCTTCACCACTCTCATGGGGGAGAACTTCCTCCTCACCTCCAGCCTGAATCTCCCCACCTCCAGCTTCATTCCATTCCCCCTAGTCCTATCACTCCCTGAGATCCTGAGCAGTCCCTCCCCAGCCTTCCTGTAGCACCCTTCAGATCCTGGAAGGCCACAATGAGGTCACCTGGGAGCCTTCTCTTCTCCAGACTGAACAGCCCCAACTTCCTCAGTCTGTCCTCACAGGAGAGGTGCTCCAGCCCTCTGCTCATCCTCGTGGCCCTTCTCTGGACACCTTCCAGCACCTCCAGATCCCTCTTGTCATAGGGGCTCCAGAACTGGAGGCAGTACTCCAGGTGGGGTCTCCCCAGAGCTGAGCAGAGGGGGAGGATCACCTCCCTTGCCCTGCTGGCCACACTTCTCCTGATGCAGCCCCCATGTGAGAGCAAATGTCTTGACAATAATTACAACAAAAGCTCACCTTTCTTCATTCTCCTTAGCTTGAAGCATGAAAGGCTTATGGGGTGGACTTGGTGATCCTGAGTGGCTTTTCCAACCTGACTGAGGGAATGATGGGGACAGACTGAGGGAACTGGGGCTGTTCAGTCTGCAGAAGAAAAGGCTCCAAGGAGACCTTATTGTGGCCTTCCAGTATCTGAAGGGGGCTACAAGAAAGCTGGGGAGGGACTTTTGAGGGTGTCAGGGAGTGATAGGACTGGGGGGAATGGAGCAAAACTAGAAATGGGTAGATTCAGATTGGATGTGAGGAAGAAGTTGTGTGTCCTCTTGTTCTGGTGCTGGTTGCCTGGGAGAAGAGACCAATCTCTGCCTGTCTACAACCTCTCTTCAGGTAGTTGTAGGCAGCAAGAAGGTCTCCCCTGAGCCTCCTCTTCTCCAGGCTAAGCAACCCCAGCTCCCTCAGCCTCTCCTCACAGGGCTGTGTTCCAAACCCCTCACCAACTTCGTTACCCTTCTCTGGACTCGTTCCAGCAAGTCAACCTCCTTCCTAAACTGAGGGGCCCAGAACTGGACACAGGACTCGAGGTGTGGCCTAACCAGTGCAGTGTCCAAGGAATTTGAAAAAACAAGCTAGTGGAGAAACACAAAAGGAAAACCAAGTTGTCAATACTTGCCTTATTTTCTCCTGACAGCTACTGTCCACCCAGCACAGATGTGTCATTCTGCCAGCTGCAGGTACTCACAGCCTTGAGTCCTGTGTCCAGTTCTGGGCCCCTCAGTTTAAGAAGGACATCAAAACACTTGAACATGTCCAGAGAAGGGCAACAAGGCTGGGGAGAGGTCTGGAGCACAGCCCTGTGAGGAGAGGCTAAGGCAGCTGGTGGTGTTAGCCTGGAGAAGAGGAGGCTCAGGGGAGACCTTCTTGCTCTCTACAACTACCTGAAGGGAGGTTGTAGCCAGGTGGGGGTTGGTCTCTTCTCCCAGGCAACCAACACCAGAAGAAGAGGACACAGTCTCAAGCTGTGACAGGGGAGGTTTAGTCTGGAGGTGAGGAGAAAGTTCTTCACAGAGAGAGTTGTTAGCCATTGGGATGTGCTGCCCAGGGAGGTGGTGGAGTCACCATCCCTGGAGGTGTTCAAGAGGGGATTGGATGTGGCACTTGGTGCCATGGTCTAGTCATGAGGTCTGTGGTGACAGGTTGGCCTTGATGATCCTCGAGGTCTCTTGCAACTTTAGTGATGCTGTGATACTGTGATGCCCCTGATACTGCACTTTCAAATAACAGCAGTGAGAGCCTTGCCACTCAGTGAGAATTTGCTGTGCTAAGTTTTACAGATATTTACAGGTTCTCCCAGCAGTATAGGGGAAAAAAGCCCCAAACAGAGAAGTGCTTTCGTGGCTCTAGACTAATGCCATATTTCAGATACAATTGGCCTGTGTTACCTCAGACCTCTGTCAGCATGTTTTTGTAAGGCTGGTGTGATGAATTTTGTTGTGCTCTAAACCAAAGCAAACTGCCACTGCTATTACTCAGGTCAATAACAAAATTACCTTGGACTCACCTGGGAGCAGAACAAGGTTTCTGACTTCATTAACAAATGTCAACCTTGCTTTTCTTTCAACAAATACAGCTACAGCCCTGGAGTTCCTTTGAGAGTTGGGGTTGTTCTGTCTGGAGAGGAGAAGGCTCTGAGGAGACCTAATTGTGGCCTTCCAGTATCTGAAGGGGGCTACAGGAAAGCTGGGGAGGGACTTTTGAGGGTATCAGGGAGTGATAGGGCTGGGGGGAATGGAGCAAAACTAGAAATGGGGAGATCCAGATGGGATGTGAGGAAGAAGTTGTTCCCCATGAGGGTGGTGAGAGTCTGGCACAGGTTGCCCAGGGAGGTGGTGGAAGCCTCCTGCCTGGAGGTGTTTGCAGCCAGGCTGGATGTGGCTGTGAGCAACCTGCTGTAGTGTGAGGTGTCTCTGCCCATGGCAGGGGGGTTGGAACTGGCTGAGCCTTGGCAGGGGAGTTGGATGATCTTTGAGGTCCCTTCCAGCCTTGACAATTCTATGATTCTTGCAACCTCCATATGCACAACCAACCATTTCTCTCCTGCAGCCCCATTTCTCAGGGACTGGCTGCCTCCCCAAGCACAGCAGCCAGCCACTGTTCTCCCAGGAACTGCAGACTCATCTCCTGTAAGGTCAGAAGGAATCACCTCCACGTAGCCAAAGGTATTGCTGAGTGCCATGCTGAGTAAAGCCATGGATTTGCAGTCTCCCCTGGGGCCTGATGCTGGGAACCTTTACTAGAAAATAGACCTTGCTGCAGGCAAGCCTGTTTCACTGAGTAGGAGAGGACTGCCTGCACATCAGGGCCTTCATGACAGCTGTCTTCTCTGATCAAAGACTAGTTTTGTATCGCCTTTCTTACTAATTTTAGCTTCCTGGCAGTTTCCAGCTGAAGAATGTGATGTATCTAAATCCTTCAGAGGCTAATCCTTTCTCTGCTTCTGTTTAAGCATAAGAGGAGGCTCAGGGGAGACCTTATTGCTGTCTACAACTCCCTGAAGGAAGTTTGTAGCCAGGTGGGGGTTGGTGTCTTCTCCCAGGAACCAGCAGCAGAACAAGAGGACACAGTCTCAAGCTGTGCCAGGGGAGGTTTAGGCTGGAGGTTAGGAAGAAGTTCTTCATAGAAAGAGAGATTGGCCATTGGAATGTGCTGCCCAGGGAGGTGGTGGAGTCACTGTTCCTGGAGGTGTTCAAAAGGGGATTGGATGTGGCACTTGAAGCCATGGTTCAGTTAGTCAGGAGGTGTTGGGTGATAGGTTGGGCTTGATGATCTCTGAGGTCTTTTCCAACCTGGTTGATTCTCTGATTCTGTGTTTCTATGAGATCAGATCACTCCATCAGAGCTGCTTCAGGAAGATTGTTTAGCCTCAGGAGGTGCAGATCTGGATCAAAGGTTTCATGTGTACTTGAACTGTGTTTCTTGAGATTAGACAGGGATGATAATTTCACTCACCCTGCAGCAAGGCAATGACAGGTTTGAGTTGCTGATGCTCTATTGTTTCTCAGATCAAAGGGAGCTTTCTTTCAACTGAAGACACTGAAAAATCCTTTTTTCTTTTCTCTGTAACATGCAGAGGCTCATTCCATGATTAAGAAACCAGCCTTTGAGTGATTTGCAATGGCACTGTTCAATTATTGCAAGCAATCACTCATAAAGGTTTTTAATAGGCCAAATAATAACCAATATCATCCTCTGCAAGGTGTGAAAATGTCAGGGAAGCTTGGGATGGAATTTCCACCCCTGAACTCTTTTCCCAGCTCACATTCTATTTCTTCAGCTCCCCAGTGAATTCAGGGGACTGGTGTTGCACAGCAGACAGGGGAAAAGGATTACAATGGCCCAAAACATGTGGAGGGAAGCAAAATTCTGTCTGTTTGTAAAGGCATAAACATCCAGAAGTGAACAGGAACAACTTGTCAGTTTGTGTGGCAGGTGTTGGTCTGCTGGAGGGTAGAGAGGCTCTGCAGAGGGACCTGGACAGGCTGGACAGATGGGCAGAGTCCAAGGGCAGGAGATTGAACACATCCAAGTGCCAGGTTCTGCACATTGGCCACAACAACCCCATGCAGTGCTACAGGCTGGGGTCAGAGTGGCTGGAGAGCAGCCAGGCAGAGAGGGACCTGGGGATGCTGGTTGATGGTAGGATGAACATGAGCCTGCAGTGTGCCCAGGCAGCCAGGAGGGCCAATGGCATCCTGGCCTGCATCAGGAAGAGTGTGGCCAGCAGGAGCAGGGAGGTCATTGTGCCCCTGTACACTGCACTGGTTAGGCCACACCTTGAGTCCTGTGTCCAGTTCTGGGCCCCTCAGTTTAGGAAGGAGGTTGACTTGCTGGAATGAGTCCAGAGAAGAGCAACAAAGTTGGTGAGGGGCTTGGAACACAGCCCTGTGAGGAGAGGCTGAGGGAGCTGGGGTTGCTTAGCCTGGATGAGACTCAGGGGTGACCTTATTGCTCTCTACAACTCCCTGAAGGGCTGCAGAGGTTGGTCTCTTCTCCCAGGCAGCCAGCACCAGAACAAGAGGACACAGTCTCAGGCTGTGCCAGGGGAGGTTCAGGCTGGAGGTGAGGAAGAAGTTCTACACAGAGAGAGTGATTGCCCATTGGAATGTGCTGCCTGGGGAGGTGGTGGAGTCACCATCCCTGGAGGTGTTTAGTAGGAGACTTGACAGGGTGCTTGGTGCCATGGGTTAGTTGGTTGGGTGGTGTTGGATGATAGGTTGGACACGATGATCTTGAAGGTCTCTTCCAGCCTGGTTTATTCTATTCTATTCAGTTCCATCAGGTCCAGCCGGTGGAACTGGCAGTGGGTTTTGCAAGCTCCCACAGGCTGACAACCAACAGTGCATCCTGCCCTTCAATCTGGCAGTCACCTGCTGCTTGCCAGGCAATGCTGAGAAGCCTTTCTACATTCCTCAGCCTGCACAGAGTCCTCTGGCTGCTAGTCTGTCAAAGTCTCTCTGATCTGGAGCTGTCTGCCTGCACGCTCAGTGGGACTTCCAACTTCTGTTCCAGTTCCTGTTGCAGTGTTCAAGCTTCATTTAGTTGTAGCCATGTTTTATTTCCACAAGCAGTGCTGTTTGTTTCTTTCTTTGTTCCCCAGTGATGCAGTATAATGCAAATTCCTGGCCTTAATGGGAAGATAGATACAGCTTCAGTGGTGCGCTTTTTTGATGGGAAATAATGAGCCAAAATCTGAGTCTCACAACATCTGGTTTCCTCCAGTCCATCAGAGACTTAGGTCTAAGTGGGCTTTCAACACTGTAGGAGCACATTGCTCCAACTTCAAGAGGAAAGCGATGGTAGCATCACTTTATTTGTGTGCATCATTGGCAAGTCTTGTTTCCTGGATTACAGAAATCAGGAGTACAGTTGGGAGTGGCTTTAGAGGCTTTCTCAGCTGCTTGCAGTTCAAAGTTGCCCTCAATGGCAGTGCACAACACATGTTCCTGTAGAACCGTCCTTCTCGTGTCTTGCTCTTACCTCTTTTTCTGTTGGTTCCATTTTTGTCTCTCCTTCCCCCTTTATGTATACTGAAGGCATACCATAGAATACATAGACTACATAGAATAAACCAGGCTGGAAGAGACCTTCAAGATCATCGTGTCCAACCCATCAACCAATCCAACACCACCTAATCAACTAACCCATGGCACCAAGCACCCCATCAAGTCTCCTCCTGAACACCTCCAGTGATGGTGACTCCACCACCTCCCCAGGCAGCCCATTCCAATGGGCAATCACTCTCTCTGTGTAGAACTTCTTCCTAACCTCCAGCCTAAACCTCCCCTGGCGCAGCCTGAGACTGTGTCCTCTTGTTCTGGTGCTGGCTGCCAGGGAGAAGAGGTCAACCTCTGCCTGTCTGCAATCTCCCTTCAGGTAGTTGTAGAGAGCAATAAGGTCACCCCTGAGTCTCCTCCTCTCCAGGCTAAGCAACCCCAGCTCCCTCAGCCTCTCCTCACAGGGCTGTGTTCCAAGCCCCTCACCAACTTTGTTGCCCTTCTCTGGACTCGTTCCAGCAAGTCAACCTCCTTCCTAAACTGAGGGGCCCAGAACTAGACACAGTCTCACCGTCTTTTCTTTTGTACAGATGTATTTGTACTTGCTAAAGACTGCTTTGTCTTTTAGAGTGTTCAGAGGATCACAGGATGTTAGGGGTTGGAAGGCACCTCTGGAGATCATCGAGTCCAACCCCCTGCCAGAGCAGGAGCAGAGAATCCAGCACAGGTCACACAGGAACACATCCAGAGAGGTCTTGAAAGTCTCCAGAGAAGGAGACTCCACAACCTCTCTGGGCAGCCTGTTCCAGTGCTCTGTGACCCTCACAGAGAAGAAGATCCTCCTCATGTCGAGGTGGAACCTCCTGTGCTGTAGTTTCTATCCATTGCCCCTTGTCCTATCCCAGGGTGCAAGTGAGCAGAGCCTGTGCCCTCCCTCTTCACTCCAAGCCCTCAGACATTTATGAACATTTATTAAACCCCCTCTCAGTCTTCTCCAGACTTCTTACTTCACAGAGAACAATGACTTCTTACAAACCATCTTAAAAAGAAAATGTCTCAGCTTGCAGTAACAGACATACGAGCACAGAAACAGAGTGAGATGTGTTCTATCATAGTGCTGCATCTGACAGGGTAAATGCAAGGTGAGCAGGCTGTGGGCATGGAGCAGTTCGCTGTCTTCTGTAGCTTTTTTTGAGGTCTGGAGCACAAGCCCTGAGAAGAGAGGCTGAGACAGCTGGGGTTGTTTAGCCTGGAAAAGAGAAGGTGTAGGGGAGACCTTATTGCTCTCTACAACTCCCTGAAGGGAGGTTGTAGCCAGATGGGGGTTGGTCTCTTCTCCCAGGCAACCAGCACCAGAACAAGAGGACACAGTCTCAAGCTGCACCAGAGGAGGTTTAGGCTGGATGGTAGGAAAAAATTCTTCATAGAAAGAGAGATTGGCCATTGGGATGTGCTGCCCAGGGAGGTGATGGAGTCACCATCCCTGGAGGTGTTCAGGAGGAGACTGGATGGGGTGCTGGGTGCCATGGTTTAGTTGATTAGATGGTGTTGGGTGATAGGTTGGACTTGATGATCTTGAAGGTCTTTTCCAATCGGGTCTCTTCTCCCAGGCAGCCAGTACCAGAACAAGAGGACACAGTCTCAGGCTGCGCCAGGGGAGGTTCAGGCTGGAGGTGAGCAGGAAGTTTTACACAGAGAGAGTGATTGCCCATTGGAATGGGCTGCCTGGGGAGGTGGTGGAGTCACCATCACTGGAGGTGTTCAGGAGGAGACTTGATGGGGTGCTTGGTGCCATGGGTTAGTTGATTAGGTGGTGTTGGATGATAGGTTGGATGCGATGATCTTGAAGGTCTCTTCCAACCTGGTCTATTCTATTCTATTCTATTCTATTCCATTCCATTCCATTCCATTCCATTCCATTCCATTCCATTCCATTCCATAAACATAGAAATCCCTTCCCCTTTGCTGACTGCTTGCGGCTGGGAGTCTTTCAAAGCCTCAAACTTGGCTCAGATTTTGCTTGCCTTTCTGAAAGCCTGGGCTCTCTCAGAGATACCAGACATAAATATTTTACAGAGGGAAAGGTGTGCAGATTGCCTGGCAAAGCAGTGTCTCAGCAGCTCCCAGGGACCTGCAAGCTTCTTTTGCATGAAACTGAACAGATTGCCCTCCCAGTCCGGTGGAGGCTTTCATATGGCGTGTCCTTAATTATGTCTCTGTGTGCGAGAGCAAGGTTGCTGCTAGCAGGGGAGCAGGGCAGTGCAGGCTGCCTGTGCCCTCTTCTGTTTATTTTCAGGTTGAAATGTTCTGTCTTTATGAAAAACTGAAGGTGTTTTTATCTATATGGAGGTCTGAGGAGGCTGCATTTTTGCAATCACATCCTGGCCTCCATCAAGAGAAGCACAGCCAGCAGGGTGAGGGAGGTGATTCTCCCCCTCTGCTCTGCTCTGCTGAGACCCCACCTGGAGCACTGCCTCCAGTTCTGGAGCCCCTGTTACAGGAAGGATCTGGAGGTGCTGGAAGGTGTCTAGAGAAGGGCCAGGAGGATGAGCAGAGGATGATCCTCTCCTATGGAGACAGACTGAAAGAGTTGGGGCTGTTCAGTCTGGAGAAGAGAATGCTCCAAGGAGACCTTATTGTTGCCTTCCAGTATTTGAAGGGGGCTACAAGAAAGCTGGGGAGGGACTTTTGAGGGTGCCAGGGAGTGATAGGAATAGGGGGAATGGAAAAAAAACCTGGAAATGGGTAGATTCATACTGGATGTCAGGAATTTTTTCCCCATGAGGGTGGTGAGAGCCTGGCACAGGTTGCCCAGGGAGGTAGTGGAAGCCTCATGCCTGGAGGTGTTTGCAGCCAGGCTGGATGTGGCTGTGAGCAACCTGCTGTAGTGTGAGGTGTCCCTGCCCATGGCAGGGGGGTTGGAAGTGGCTGAGCCTTGTGGTCCCCTCCAGCCCTAAAAATTCTGTGATTCTATGTAAGCAGTGCTCTGATCTCTCACATGGCTACAGCCTGTAGCCAGCCCCTTGCAGTGCTGTTGGGAAGAGTTATGCAATGTGGATTTGTCTTTTTTTCACTTTTAAAGTTTCCACTTTACTACCCTCCTCCACTTCACACAGCTTCTGATCTTCTTTTTTCCCTAGGTACATAGCTGAATTGTGTTTTCCAGCACCAAGAACAACGAATTAACATGAGGAGAAACTTCTTTACAGTGAGGGTGACAGAGCCCTGGAGCAGGCTGCCCAGAGCGGTTGTGGAGTCTCCTTCTCTGGAGACTTTCCAACCCCACCTGGATGCATTCCTGTGCAGATTACCCTGGGTGATGCTGCTCTGGCAGGGGAGGTTGGACCTGATGATCTCTTTGGGTCCTTTCCAACCTCTAATGTACCATGATGGGAACCTTTATAAAGGCTCTGTCCTGATCACTGCCACCTCTGTGCACTAAAAGTTGCCAGGGTTCATTCCTTCCCTAAACCAGACAAAGGGAGAAATTTGGCAGAAAGTCTCTGTTGCTGCAGGTTGTAAATGTAACAAGACCTTGAGGGATTTGCATGTCAGCCTTGTGAAAGTGTGAGATTGTTTTTCATTGCCTCTGTGTGGAAGCAGAAGCACAGTGGGAACAGAGGAACACAGATGTTGCTTGGTGTGTCTGTATTTAGAATAAACCTTTGTACCAGACTTCTTGACCTATATTTAGAATAAACCTTTACTTAGAATAAACCAAACCAGGTTGGAAGAGACCTTCAAGATCATCGTGTCCAACCCATCAACCAATCCAACCCCACCTAATCAACTAACCCATGGCACCAAGCACCCCATCAAGTCACCTCCTGAACACCTCCAGTGATGGTGACTCCACCACCTCCCCAGGCAGCCCATTCCAATGGGCAATCACTCTCTCTGTATAGAACTTCTTCCTAACATCCAACCTGAACCTCCCCTGTCACAGCCTGAGACTGTGTCCTCTTGTTCTGGTACTGGCTCCCTGGGAGAAGAGACCAACTTCTGCCTGTCTACAACCTCCCTTCAGGTAATTGTAGGCAGCAAGAAGATCACCCCTGAGTCTCCTCTTCTCCAGGCTAAGCAACCCAAGCTCCCTCAGCCTCTCCTCACAGGGCTGTGTTCCTAATCCCTCCCCAGCTTCATTGCCCTTCTCTGGACTCGTTCCAGCAAGTCAACCTCCTTCCTAACCTGAGGGGCCCAGAACTGGACACAGGACTCGAGGTGTGGCCTAACCAGTGCAGTGTCCAGGGGCAGAATGACCTCCCTGCTCCTGCTGGCCACACTGTTCCTGATGCAGGCCAGGATGCCATTGGCCTTCTTGGCTGCCTGGGCACACTGCAGGCTCATGTTCAGCCTACCATCAACCAGCACCCCCAGGTCCCTCTCTGCCTGGCTGCTCTCAGCCACTCTGCCCCCTCCATGCCTCCTCCATGCTTTCCCAAGGAAGGCATGTGTGGGTTTGCAGGTAACCCTCTTTACATTTGATGTGGTTAGGGCTTGCATCTCTTTGTTAGAGCAGAGTATCTCATTTTCTGGGAGTGTGTTAAGCCTCATCTGTACAAGAAGTGAAGACTGGTAATCCTCTGCAGTAACTCTGTTAGATCTGCCTTTTACACTGCAGAGGTCCCCTTGGTGATGTTTGCATGAACTGGTAAAGGCAGAGGCTCCCAGTTCATATTTTCAGCTGTGGGAGTGAGCTGGAGCTTGTGCTTGTGTAACACAGAGGCTGTTTATGCAGTTCATACTTCAAATACCTGGAGCAGGTTGTGCTTCAGCTTCTGCTGAGCCCTTTTCTTAGGGTGGGGTTTTGCTGCTGATCGGAACTGGTGTGGCTGTGGTGCTGGCATGACTGATGCTCCTTCCCTTGTTCCCCCGCTTCCTGCATTGTGCTTGTGCAAGGAAAGCTGCAGGAGCTGCTTGGCAGGAGGGAGGAACATTGTGTCATCTCAGAGACAGCCAGCAGCGAGATCTGCTTAGCTGTGTCTTCAAACTGCCCCGTGAAGGTGTGCCCCTGCCAAATGCAGCACGCTGAGTTTTCAGTTGAGTCATCGAGCGGAGAAACTGACTCCTGCAGTCCTGGAGACAGGGCAGGTGTCAGGAGTGAGAAGGGCAACAAGGCTGGGGAGAGGCCTTGAGCACAGCCCTGTGAGGAGAGGCTGAGGGAGCTGGGATTGTTTAGCCTGGAGAAGAGGAGGCTCAGGGGTGACCTTATTGCTCTCTACAACTACCTGAAAGGAGGCTGTAGCCAGGAAGGGGTTGGTCTCTTCTCCCAGGCAACCAGCACCAGAACAAGAGGACACAGTCTCAAGCTGTGCCAGGGGAGGTTTAGGCTGGAGGTGAGGAGAAAGTTCTTCACTGAGAGAGTCATTCGTCATTGGGATGTGCTGCCCAGGGAGGTGGTGGGGTCACCATCACTGGAGGTGTTCAGGAGGAGACTTGATGGGGTGCTTGGTGCCATGGGTTAATTGTTTAGGTGGGTTGGATTGGTTGATGGGTTGGACACGATGATCTTGAAGGTCTCTTCCAACCTGGTCTATTCTATTCTATTCTATTCTATTCTATTCTATTCTATTCTATTCTATTCTATTCTATTCTATTCTATTCTATTCTATTCTATTCTATTCTATTCTATTCTATTCTATTCCGTTTAGAAAGGGAGAAAAGAAGGAAATTGTGCCCTGTTGGAAGTGATGAGTAGCTTCCAGTGTACTTTGAGTGGAGGTTGTGATCTAATCTTGCTAAAAGTTTGCTCCAGCCTGGACTCCCAAGCTGGCAGTGAGATGAATTCTGAACGGAAGCAAGCAAATATTTCAAGTGAAGGCAGTTAATTAACTGTGGGGCCAATTTTCAAAGACTAGTAGGTAGTTAAACCATCACAAGTCTCCTTCTTTGGAGACTTTCAAGACCCCCCTGGATGTGTTTCTGTGTGACCTGAACTAGACTGTATGGTCCTGCTCTGGCAGGGGGGTTGGACTTGAGGATCTCTTTGGGTCCCTTCTGACCCTGTGATCCTGTGTCCACCTCCACAGTTTGCCAAGTGCAGATGGATTTTTCTCCACTGGGCTCCTGACAGGAGCTCAGATCCTCTGCTTAGGCTAGTGAGGAAGGGAGATCTGCCACTGCTCTGTGTGCCACGTTGGCCTTGCTGAGTGTTTCATGTGGAAGGGTTTAGGGTTCCGAGTCCCCGCAGACGAAAGCCGCAGGCAGGATTGTGAGGCTGACGCACTCCTGCGGCACAGATCCAGTAGTGGGGGAAGACAAAGGTCCTGTGGTTGTCTTGGGGAATAATCAGCTGGCTTCTGTTGTGGCAGATGCTCTGAGCATCCATCTTAAACAACAAGGCATAATTTCATAGGGTTGTTAATGTAACTGTTGCTCTTGTTTGCAGGCTCGAACCGAGTCTCTTGAGGGGAGGAGACGATGCTACATTTTTTCTCCAGGCTAAAAATGTCCAGGGCATTTTGTTTAAATTTATGCAGCTGGCACATCTACAGCTGATAGCTCAGGCAGAACTGCAAGGCTTCTGGCTAAAAAAAACCACCCCAAACCAAACCCCACCACCCACAAGTTGTTTCACTCCAACCTCGTCATTAGTGTGACACAGATGAAGAGGAGAGGTTAGGAAGTGTGGGTTTGTGGGAGAATTCTCGTGGTGCAGACAGTAAGATACTAATCATAGAATCAACCAGGCTGGAAAAGACCTCAGAGATCATCAAGCCCAACCTATCACCCAACACTTAATGACTAACTAAACCATGGCTTCAAGTGCCACATCCAATCCCTTTTTGAACACCTCCAGGGGTGGGGACTCCACCACCTCCCTGGGCAGCACATCCCAATGGCCAATTACTCTTTCTGGGAAGAAATTTCTCCTCACCTCCAGCCTAAACTTCCCCTGGTGCATCTTGAGACTGTATCCCCTCCTTCTGTCACTGGCTGCCTGGGAAAAGGATCTGGTTAATTCTAAGTGGTTTTTTTTGTGCTGGGTTAGGAACTGGCTGGAGGGCCGAGCCCAGAGAGTGGTGGTGAATGGTGCCACATCCAACTGGAAGCCAGGCACCAGTGGCATCCCCCAGGGATCAGTGCTGGGCCCTGTGCTCTTTAACATCTTCATTGATGATCTGGATGAGGGGGTCGAGTCAGTCATCGGCAAGTTTGCAAATGACACCAAGTTAGGAGCAGATGTTGGTCAGTTAGAGGGTAGAAAGGCTCTGCAGAGGGACCTTGACAGACTGGACAGATGGGCAGAGTCCAACAGGATGTCATTCAACAAGTCCAAGTGCCAGGAGCTGTGCTTTGGCTACGGCAATCCCATGCAGAGCTACAGGCTGGGGTCAGAGTGGCTGAGAGCTACCAAACAGAGAGGGACCTGGGGGTGCTGATTGACAGCTGCCTGAACATGAGCCAGCAGTGTGCCCAGGTGGCCAAGAAGGCCAATGGCATCCTGGCCTGCATTAGGAATAGTGTGGCCAGCAGGAGCAGGGAAGTCATTGTGCCCTGTGCTCTGCATTGGTTAGGCCACACCTTGAGTCCTGTGTCCAGTTCTGGTCCCCTCAGTTTAAGAAGGACATCGAAACACTTGAAGGTGTCCAGAGAAGGGCAACAAGGCTGGGGAGAGGCCTTGAGCACAGCCCTGTGAGGAGAGGCTGAGGGAGCTGGGATTGTTTAGCCTGGAGAAGAGGAGGCTCAGGGGTGACCTCATTGCTGTCTACAACTCCCTGAAGGGAGGTTGTAGCCGGGAAGGGGTTGGTCTCTGCTCCCAGGCAACCAGCACCAGAACAAGAGGACACAGTCTCAAGCTGCACCAGGGGAGGTTTAGGCTGGAGGTAAGGAGAAAGTTCTTCACTGAGAGAGTCATTGGTCATTGGAATGTGCTGCCCAGGGAGGTGGTGGAGTCACCATCCCTGGAGATGTTCAGGAAGGGATTGGATGTGGCACTTGGTGCCATGGTCTAGTCATGAGGTCTGTGGTGACAGGTTGGACTCGATGATCCTCGAGGTCCTTTCCAACCTTGGTGATACTGTGAAGTTGCAGTTAAACTTGTGCCTGGTGTAGAGACTACTGGAAGACAGCAGATGCAAATTGACATGTGTAGGTACATGGGCTGGGCCTAGCAAGGGAGTGCTCTGGTGTGGTGAAGCTGTTAGAAGAATGGTTGCCAGCACAGCCAGCTTTGGCCAAGGCTAACTTAAAGTCTCACAAACAGTTCATGACTGTGGCTACAGCAGGGCAGGGATCATTCCCAATGTAAGGTGACCCCTCAGTTCAAGAAAGATGTTGAGATGCTGGAAGGTGTCCAGAGAAGGGCAACAAAGCTGGGGAGGGGTCTGGAGCACAGCCCTGTGAGGAGAGGCTGAGGCAGCTGGGGCTGCTTAGCCTGGAGAAGAGGAGGCTCAGGGACCTCGAAAGATCACCCAGTCCAAGCCCCCTGCCAGAGCAGGATCACCTATGCCTGATCACGCAGGGATGCATCCAGGTGGGTTTTGAATGTCTCCAGAGAATGAGACTCCACAACCCCCCTGGGCAGCCTCTTCCAGTGCTCTGTCACCTTCAGAGGGAAATAATTCTTCCTTCTGTTTCTATGGAACTTCCTATGCCTCAACTTCCACCACTGCCCCTTGTGCTGGCATTGGGCATCCACCAGCAGAGCCTGGCTCCAGCCTCTTGGCACTCCCTCTTTACACCTTTATCAACATGAATGAGGTCACCTCTCAGTCTCTTCTCCAAGCTACAGAGCCCTCAGCTCCCTCAGTCTCTTCTTGTAAGGAAGATGTTCCACTCCCTCCATCATCTTTGTGGCTCTGTGCTGGACTCCTTCAAGCAATTCCCTGAGGTCCTTCTTGAACTGAGTGCCCCAGAACTGGGCACAATATTCCAGCTGTAATACTCATGTTCAGAAAACCTCACTCTCTGTCTCTTTGAGCCTCTCTTGCATCTGTTTGTGGTGAAAGACAGTGGAAGGTTTTGTCTTTGCAGTCTTTAGGGAGGTAGTAAAAGGGATGCTGCCTTTGATACCAGCAGTGATGATGAGGCAGTGATTCTGCTGTCGTGGGTGATGCCTGACTTGCTGACAGTTGTAGGAGCTACCTTCTGCATGAAAAAGGGATTCTTGCACATAGGCCTGAAAACCCCCACCACTAGATGGAAGAAAAAGGAAATAGACTAAGACACTGGAAAAGTACTGTGCAGACCACTTCTTTAGAAAGAAAGTAATCATTCACCTCCAGGGACAGTGACTCCACCACCTCCCTGGGCAGCACATCCCAAAGGCCAATCTCTCTTGCTGGGAAGAACTTTCTCCTCACCTCCAGCCTAAACTTCCCCTGGCACAGCTTGAGACTGTGTCCTCTTGTTCTGGTGCTGGTTGCCTGGGAGAAGAGACCAACCCCTCATGTGGCTACACCTCCCTTAAGGTAGTTGTAGAGAGCAAGAAGGTCTCCCCTGAGTCTCCTCTTCTCTATCTTTTACTGCAACTCTGACTATGAGAAGATTCCATCTAACAACACTTCAAGACAGTAACTGTGACTAAAAATCCCAACCAGGAAGTGCCCAGGGAGGTGGTGGAGTCCCCATCCCTGGAGGTGCTGAGCACAGGGCAGAATGACCTCCCTGCTCCTGCTGGCCACACTGTTCCTGATGCAGGCCAGGATGCCACTGGCTGCCTTGGCCACCTGGGCACACTGCTGGCTCATGTTCAGCTGCTGTCAACCAGTACCCCCAGGTCCTTTTCTGCCTGGCTGCTCTCCAGCCACCCTGTCCCCAGCCTGTAGCACTGCCTGGGGTTGTTGTGGCCAAAGTGCAGCACCTGGCACTTGGACTTGTTGAAGCCATGGTTTAGTTAGTCATGAGGTTGGATGTGGCACTTGGTGCCATGGTTTAGTCATGAGGTCTGTGGTGATGGTTTGGGCTTGATGATCTTGGAGGTCTCTTTCAACCTTGGTGATACTGTGAAAGTGTGTGAGGTGTTGGGTGACAGGTTGGACTTGATGATCTTTGAGGTCTCTTCCAACCTTGGTGATACCGTGGAACTGTGTGAGGTGTTGGGTGACAGGTTGGACTTGATGATCTCTGAGGTCTTTTCCAACCTCATTGCTTCTATGATGCTTTAAAGAGCCTGGTCTTTGCAGTACCTCGGGGTGGCTGCCCTCTTCTTTCAAAGAAACATTTATTCTGTCAGCTTTTCCTCCAAGACTTGTGACTGGTTGGGGTTTTTTTTGTGGCTCTAAGCAATCTGATCTAGTTGGGGAGGTCCTTGCTTGCTGCAGGGCAGTTGGACCTGATGACCTTTAAAGGTCCCTTCCAACCCAATGCATTCTATGATTCTATGAACTGGCACAAGCATTTTAGTACTCCTCCAATTTCCCAAGAGTGTATCTAGGTCATATGGTACCCACTGGCATGATTCATCCCCCTGGGCTTGATGCCAGTCAGCAGCTGACACTTCAGGAGTGCTGTAGGATTATTAAAACTATATATATGTATTTCATTTTTCCCCCCCCAGCTAACACTGGTTATGACAGCCATAAAAACCACAGCATCTGATTTAGAGTTCCTTTGAAAACACAGCATGGAACTTCTGGTTCCTTTCTGAAAGAATGGCATGGACTCATCACAGAATCACAGGATGGCTTAGGTTGGAAGGGGCCTTAGAGATCATCTACTCCAAAGTCCCTGCTGTGGGCAGGGATGCTTCTCAACTAGACTTGGTTGCTCCAGGCCTCGTCCAGCCTGGTCTTGCACACCTCCAGGGAGGAGGCATAGTATCATAGTATCAGTTAGGGTTGGAAGGGACCACAAGGATCATCTAGTTCCAACCCCCCTGCCATGGCCAGGGACACCCCACACTACATCAGCCTGGCCAGAGCCTCAGCCAGCCTGGGCTTAAACACAGTCTCAAGCTGCACCAGGGGAGGTTTAGACTCGAGGTGAGGAGGAAGTTCTTCACCTAGAGAGTCATTCGTCATTGGGATGTGCTACCCAGGGAGGTGGTGGAGTCCCCATCCCTGGAGGTGTTCAAGAGGAGATTGGATGTGGTACTTGGAGCCATGGTCTAGTCATGGGGTCTGTGTTGATAGGTTGGACTCAATGATCCTTGAGGTCCTTTCCAACCTAAGTTATACTGTGGTACTGTGATACTGTGATACCTCCAGGGATGGGGCCTCAACCACCTCCCTGGACAACCCATTCCAGGGCTTCATGGCACCCACAGCCTCCCTGGGCAGGAGTCCTATCACCCTCATACTGAAGAACTTCTTCCTAAGATCCAGTCTGAACTTAACTCTTCATCAGCTTCAAACCATTCCCCCTTCTCCTATCTCTAGACACCCTCCTGAAAAGTCCCTCTCCAGCCCTCCTGTAGGATCCCCTGAAGGTATTGGAAGGCAGCTACAAAGTCACTTTGGAGTCTTCTCTAGGCTGAACAACCACAGCTCCCTCAGCCTATCCTCTCTGCAGAGGTGTTCCAGCCTTTGGATCATCCTTGTGGCCCTCTCCTGGAATCACTCCAATATTTCAATGTCCTTCTTATGATGGGGACACCAGAACTGGGTGCAGTATTTCAGGTGGGGTCTCAGAAGAGCAGAGTAAAGGTGTAGAACCACCTCTCTTGACCTGCTGACCACACTCCTCTTGATTTCATTAAGCAGATGCATCAAGTACAGTGTGGACTGAAGAGGACACAGAGCAGACCTAGCTGAGTGAACCCAGGCAGCTTTCCTCTGTTTCCAAAGCTGCTGTCTTGATGTAAAGTTCTGTTGGGGCAGAAGTCCTCTTCACCTGAGTGTATCTGCTTGAAGCACAGCTAGCTGTTAAGGGTTTACAGGATCACAGGGTGTTAGGGGTTGGAAGGGACCTTCAAAGATAATCAAGTTCTATCCCCCTGCCAGAGCAGGACCAGAGAATCTAGCACGGGTTGCACAGGAATGCATCCAGACAGGGCTTGAAAGTCTCCAGGCAAGGAGACTCCACAACCTCTCCGGGCAGCCTGTTCTGTGACCCTCACAGTGAAGAAGTTCCTCCTCAAGTTGAGGTGGAACCTCCTGTGCTGCAGCTTATATCCATTGCTCCTTGTCCTATCCCAGGGAGCAAGTGAGCAGAGCCTGTCCCCTCCCTCCTGACCCCCAACCCTCAGGTATTTATAGACATTTATTAGATCCCCTCTCAGTCTTCTCCAGACTAAACAGCCCCTGGGAGAGGAGACCAGCAGCAGCCTCTCCACAACCTCCTTTCAGGTAGTTTGTGATCTTCCATCCCATAGAAGTGTGGTGGGAGAGGGGGAATGTTCTTGGGTGTTGTCTGGGTTGTGCTGGACTTGCTCTGAGCATTGGGTTTTGGTTGCTTCTCCCCTTTCCTCCAGATAAAGAAGAGGCAGCAAGATGTGGTGAGGTTTCTGGAGGCCAATCGTATCGAGTTTGAAGAAGTGGATATCACAATGTCAGAGGAGAAAAGACAATGGATGTACAAAAACATTCCTGAGGACAAGCAGCCTGCAGAAGGCAACCCCCTGCCCCCCCAGATCTTCAGTGACGATCGGTACTGCGGAGTAAGTAGCTGTTCCGCTTGTCAATGACACATCAATCACACAGCACTTCCAGGATGGCCAAGGGCTCAGGCCCAGCCAGCATGGATTTAGGAAGGGCAGGTCCTGCCTGACCAACCTGATCTTCTACGAGCAGGTGACCCGCCTGGGGGATGTGGGGAGGCTGTGGATGTAGTCTACCTGGACCTCAGCAAGGCCTTTGACACCATCCCCCATAGCAAACTGCTGGCCAAGCTGTCAGCCCATGGCTTGGACAGCAGCACTCTGAGCTGGGTTAGGAACTGGCTGGAGGCTGAGCCCAGAGAGTGGTGGTGAATGGTGCCACAGCCAGCTGGCAGCATGGCACTAGTGGTGTGCTCCAGGGATCAGTGCTGGGCCCTGTGCTCTTTAACGTCTTCATTGATAATCTGGATGAGGGCATTGAGTCCATCAGCAGTAAATTTGCCTCTAGGGAGGAGGCATCTGTGACCTCTCTGGGTAACTGTCTCAGTGTCTCAGCAAATTTGCAGTGTCTCAGCATTAAAGAATTTCTTCCTCATCTCCAGTCTAAATCTGCCCTCCTCCTTCAGTGCATTCCTTCATCCTATCACTACAAGCCCTAGTAAAAAGTCCCTTCCCAGCTTTCTTGTAGGCCACTTTCAGGTACTGGAAGGCCACACTCTTGCAGGCTGTTGCTGTAGGGGAGGTTCTTCATCCCTCTTTGTGACCTCCTCTGGACCAGCTCCAACAGTTTAATGTCCTTTTACTGGGGGCCCCCAGAACTGGAAGCAGTGCTCCAGGTGAGGTCTCTTGAGAGCAGAGGGGAAGAATGGAATGGAATGGAATGGAATGGAATGGAATGGAATGGAATGGAATGGAATGGAATGGAATGGAATGGAATGGAATAGAATAGAATAGAATAGAATAGAATAGAATAGAATAGAATAGAATAGAATAGAATAGAATAGAATAGACCAGGTTGGAAGAGACCTTCAAGATCATCATGTCCAACCTATCATCCAACACCACCTAAACAACTAACCCATGGCACCAAGCACCCCATCAAGTCTCCTCCTGAACACCTCCAATGATGGTGACTCCACCACCTCCCCAGGCAGCCCATTCCAATGGGCAATCACTCTCTCTGTATAAAACTTCCTCCTCACCTCCAACCTAAACCTCCCCTGGTGCAGCCTGAGACTGTGTCCTATTGTTCTGGTGCTGGTTGCCTCACCTCACTGCTCCTGCTGGGCTCCTTTCTTCTGATGCAGCCCAGGATACAGTTGGCCTTTTGGGTTGCAAGTGCAGATTGCCAGCTCATGTTGAGTTTTTCATCAGCTGTGCTTCATGTCCAACTTTTTTGATGGTGAAGTCCCATATCAGGCCACTCTAAGCTGGGAATGTGTGGTTTGCTTCCTACTTGGGCCTCATCCAAGCATAAAAATTCATTAGGAAATCTTAGCACAGCACAGGAGAACATTGGCTAGATTGAGTTATATTGTCATTGTAATTAAGCTCCTGCTCTGCTGCTGTCATAGTGTAAATTTCATTCAGACCCAAAGAGTCTTTCTGCAGTCAGAGGCTCTAGGATAAATGGAAACTATTTGCTGCTTGAATTGCAGAACAGCTTTATTTTTCCCTATCAGAAAGCAGCTTGAGATTTGTCTTCCTCTGCTGAAAGACTGTTAAGCATGAGAGTCTGTGAGTCTGACACCAGACTGCCAGGTGAAGTGATTTCTCTGATGGTGTGAGCTGCAATAACTTCCCATCTGCCAGTGCAAGCTGAAGCTGTAGCCTTTGATATGTTAAGAATGGCACCATGTGAGTCTTTTACTCTCCTGCTTAGCCAGCATGGTGTGCTGCAGCTCTGAGTCCTGTGCACTGCAGCTGTCTGGGAGCCTCTTCATAGAACTTATACTCACCTTTGAACAAAAAAAGACCACTGCTAGGCCCTCTTTGTCTTGTGTGTCTTTCCACACTTCAACTTCTTCTGTAGCTTCTACATCCTTTAAGAGGCAGGGCCAAGCTGTCAGCCCATGGCTTGGACAGCAGCACTCTGAGCTGGGTTAGGTTAGGCTGGATGGCCAAGCCCAGAGAGTGGTGGTGAATGGTGCCACAGCCAGCTGGTGGCCAGTCAGTAGTGGAGTCCCCCAGGGATCAGTGCTGGGCCCTGTGCTCTTTAACATCTTTATTGATGATCTGGATGAGGGCATTGAGTCCATCATCAGTAAATTTGCTGATGACACCAAGCTGGGGGCAGGAGTTGATCTGCTGGAGGGTAGAGAGGCTCTGCAGAGGGACCTGGACAGGCTGGACAGATGGGCAGAGTCCAAGGGCAGGAGATTGAACACATCCAAGTGCCAGGTGCTGCACATTGGCCACAGCAACCCCATGCAGTGCTACAGGCTGGGGTCAGAGTGGCTGAGAGCAGCCAGGCAGAGAGGGACCTGGGGGTGCTGGTTGATGGTAGGCTGAACATGAGCCTGCAGTGTGCCCAGGCAACCAAGAGGGCCAATGGCATCCTGGCCTGCATCAGGAAGAGTGTGGCCAGCCGGAGCAGGGAGGTCATTGTGCCCCTGTACACTGCACTGGTTAGGCCACACCTGGAGTCCTGTGTCCAGTTCTGGGCCCCTCAGTTTAGGAAGGAGGTTGACTTGCTGGAACGAGTCCAGAGAAGGGCAACGAAGTTGGTGAGGGGTTTGGAACACAGCCCTGTGAGGAGAGGCTGAGGGAGCTGGGGCTGCTTAGCCTGGAGAAGAGGAGACTCAGGGGTGACCTTATTGCTGTCTACAACTACCTTAAGGGAGGTTGTAGACAGGCAGAGGTTGGTCTCTTCTCCCAGGCAGCCAGCACCAGAACAAGAGGACACAGTCTCAGGCTGTGCCAGGGGAGGTTCAGGCTGGAGGTCAGGAGGAAGTTTTACACAGAGAGAGTGATTGCCCATTGGAATGGGCTGCCTGGGGAGGTGGTGGAGTCACCATCACTGGAGGTGTTCAGGAGGAGACTTGATGGGGTGCTTGGTGCCATGGGTTAGTTGTTTGGGTGGGTTGGATTGGTTGATGGGTTGGACACGATGATCTTGAAGGTCTCTTCCAACCTGGTCTGGTCTATCCTATTCTATTCTATTCGAGCAGACCCTCCCTTCCAAGTAACATTTTCATTGCTCTCTGTGATTTTACTTGGCCTGGGAAATGCAATGTTTTAAGCTGCTGTTTTTCACCCTTCCAGCTTGTCTTAGAAATTGCAGTTTGGAATTAGCAAGGAAGAAGATGTCATGCAGCATGTGAGATGATCCTGTTAATCTGCCTGCTCAGCTGATAGCTGTTTTGGTTGAGCAGGGTTAATCCTATTACTAGCCCTCAGTGGCTGCATGAATATTTTTAAAGAGCAAACATACTTTGAAAGAAGCTGTGTTTAGGGGGGTGAAAAGGAGAAGTATGTGCAAGATCCCCAACACTGATCAATTAGCCTGCTGCATTAGTTAAATGAAGTTCTCCTAGCCAGCATGGATTTAGGAAGGGCAGGTCCTGCCTGACCAACCTGATCTCCTTCTATGAGCAGGTGACTGCCTGGTGGATGTGGGGAGGCTGTAGATGTGGTCTGCCTGGACCTCAGCAAGGCCTTTGACACCGTCCCCCATAGCAAACTCCTGGCCAAGCTGTCAGCCCATGGCTTGGACAGCAGCACTCTGAGCTGGGTTAGGAACTGGCTGGAGGCTGAGCCCAGAGAGTGGTGGTGAATGGTGCCACAGCCAGCTGGCAGCCAGGTACCAGTGGTGTGCCCCAGGGATCAGTGCTGGGCCCTGTGCTCTTTAACATCTTTATTGATGATCTGGATGAGGGCATTGAGTCCATCATCAGTAAATTTGCTGATGACACCAAGCTGGGGGCAGGAGTTGATCTGCTGGAGGGTGGAGAGGCTCTGCAGAGGGACCTGGACAGGCTGGACAGATGGGCAGAGTCCAAGGGCAGGAGATTGAACACATCCAAGTGCCAGGTTCTGCACATTGGCCACAACAACCCCATGCAGTGCTACAGGCTGGGGTCAGAGTGGCTGGAGAGCAGCCAGGCAGAGAGGGACCTGGGGGTGCTGGTTGATGGTAGGCTGAACATGAGCCTGCAGTGTGCCCAGGCAGCCAGGAGGGCCAATGGCATCCTGGCCTGCATCAGGAAGAGTGTGGCCAGCAGGAGCAGGGAGGTCATTCTGCCCCTGGACACTGCACTGGTTAGGCCACACCTCGAGTCCTGTGTCCAGTTCTGGGCCCCTCAGTTTAGGAAGGAGGTTGACTTGCTGGAAGGTGTCCAGAGAAGGGCAACAAAGTTGGTGAGGGGCTTGGAACACAGCCCTGTGAGGAGAGGCTGAGGGAGCTGGGGCTGCTTAGCCTGGAGAGGAGGAGACTCAGGGGTGACCTTTTTGCTCTCTACAACTACCTGAAGGGAGGTTGTAGCCAGGCAGAGGTTGGTCTCTTCTCCCAGGCAGCCAGCACCAGAACAAGAGGACACAGTCTCAGGCTGTGCCGGGGGAGGTTTAGGCTGGAGGTTAGGAAGAAGTTTTACACAGAGAGAGTGATTGCCCATTGGAATGGGCTGCCTGGGGAGGTGGTGGAGTCACCATCACTGGAGGTGTTCAGGAGGAGACTTGATGGGGTGCTTGGTTGTATGGTTTAGTTAGTTGGGTGGTGTTGGATTGGTTGATGGGTTGGACACGATGATCCTGAAGGTCTCTTCCAACCTGGTTTATTCTATGTAATTCTCAGGTGGTAGAGTGGAGGCAAAACACTGTGCAGGAGGCAAAGTTCAGTGCGGGGAAGGGGGTTAAAATGCCACAATTAGATAAAGTCAGCAGACATTATACATCTCCTCTGTCATTTCCACAGTGAGTGTTTCCATCTGGTTATCTTGACACAAATAGCAACAACAACAACAACAAAATAACTCTTAAATAACTTAAGCTGAAAAAATAACCCGAGGAGTTTTCTGTTAGTTGAGTTATAATTCCTGATTTGTGTCCTGGCAATTTCTCTTCCAATTTGCTGTGTTAACAAAGAGGTTTTGTGTCAGTTCCACAGTCTCACCAGGAAGCTGCCTATGTACTTACTCTGGTTTGTACATTGTTACTGACAAGACAGACTTACTTAGAATCATAGAATTGTCAAGATTGGAAGGGACCTCAAGGATCATCCAGTTCCAACCCCCCTTCCATGGGCAGGGACACCTCACACTTGATCAGGTTGCCCAGAGCCCCATCCAGCCTGCCCTTAAAAACCTCCAGGGATGAGGCTTCCACCACCTCCCTGGGCAACCTGTGCCAGGCTCTCACCACCCACATGGGAAACAACTTCTTCCTAATGACTAATCTAAATCTTCCCTCATCTAGCTTGGATCCATTACCCCCTAGTCCTATCACTCCCTGACACCCTCAAAAGTCCCTCAGCAGCTTCCTTGTAACCCCCTTCAGATACTGGAAGGCCACAATTAGTTCTCCTCAGAGCCTTTTCTTCTCCACACTGAACAACCCCAACTCCCTCAGTCTGTCCTCACAGCAGAGCAGCTCCAGCCCTCTGCTCATCCTCATGGCCCTTCTCTTGATATGCTCCAGCATGTCCATAGTCCACTTACAATACAAACTGGTCAGACCTGTTGCTGTTCCTCTAAATGGAAGAGAGCTAACTGAGACAATGGAAAATAGCTCCACTTTTTGTTTTGACTCAATGTCATGGTCGTAGTCATATGAATTTTCTGTGTTAGTAAAACCATTAATAGTTTTTTGGTGGTGATTATTTTCATAGAATGGGTCTGGGTTATAAGGGACCTGCAAGGGTCACCTAGTCCTGCAGTCAGCAGGGACATCCCCAACTAGATCAGGCTGCCCAGAGCCCTGTTGAGCCTCACAATGAATATCTGCAGGGTAGGAGCCTCAACCACCTCCCTGGGCAACCTGTTCCAGTGTTCCACTAACCTCATAGTAAAGAACCTGTTCCTAAAATCCAATCTAAATCTGCATTTAGGGTGCTTGGTGCCATGGTTTAGTTGATTAGGTGGTGTTGGATGATAGGTTGGACACGATGATCTTGAAGGTCTCTTCCAACCTGGTCTGGTCTATTCTATTCCTCTTCTTCTCTTCTCTTCTCTTCTCTTCTCTTCTCTTCTCTTCTCTTCTCTTCTCTTCTCTTCTCTTCTCTTCTCTTCTCTTCTCTTCTCTTCTCTTCTCTTCTCTTCTCTTCTCTTCTCTTCTCTTCTCTTCTCTTCTCTTCTCTTCTCTTCTCTTCTCTTCTCTTCTCTTCTCTTCTCTTCTCTTCTCTTCTCTTCTCTTCTCTTCTCTTCTCTTCTCTTCTCTTCTCTTCTCTTCTCTTCTCTTCTCTTCTCTTCTCTTCTCTTCTCTTCTCTTCTCTTCTCTTCTCTTCTCTTCTCTTCTCTTCCCTTCTCTTCCCTTCCCTTCCCTTCCCTTCCCTTCCCTTCCCTTCCCTTCCCTTCCCTTCCCTTCCCTTCCCTTCCCTTCCCTTCCCTTCCCTTCCCTTCCCTTCCCTTCCCTTCCCTTCCCTTCCCTTCCCTTCCCTTCCCTTCCCTTCCCTTCCCTTCCCTTCCCTTCCCTTCCCTTCCCTTCCCTTCCCTTCCCTTCCCTTCCCTTCCCTTCCCTTCCCTTCCCTTCCCTTCCCTTCCCTTCCCTTCCCTTCCCTTCCCTTCCCTTCCCTTCCCTTCCCTTCCCTTCCCTTCCCTTCCCTTCCCTTCCCTTCCCTTCCCTTCCCTTCCCTTCCCTTCCCTTCCCTTCCCTTCCCTTCCCTTCCCTTCCCTTCCCTTCCCTTCCCTTCCCTTCCCTTCCCTTCCCTTCCCTTCCCTTCCCTTCCCTTCCCTTCCCTTCCCTTCCCTTCCCTTCCCACAAAAAGGTGACCAAAGCTTCCTGCTTCACTTATTTGTACCACAGGGGGAGGGATCCTTCTGATACCAACAGACAACCTCCATGTTTTGAAGTGTGAGCAAGACCTTGAAAATCAAGGTAATCACAGATATGATCATTAATCCTTCTGCTGCTTTTCTCAGTCTCCTGAGATGCACTCCCCAGCTTTTCAGTAACAAGCTCTGCTGATGCATTTGTAAGTAAATAAAGCACTCAGCAAGAACCATTTTGATTTCAGGTGAGGAAGAAGATATGAGCTATGATCACACAGGAGCACAAATCACTTCACTGATAACCTGGTACTGTGTCATAGCACTGACACTATGGTGATTTGTGTATTTTTATGACTTTACAATCTCTTGTTTGATCTTAGTGACATTGATGTAACACTGGAAGTGTGTAGAGAAGAGAGACTGCATTTCAGACAAATAATACAGAATTAACCTGGTTGGAAGAGACTTTTGAGATCATTGAGTCCAACCTATCACCCAACACCATCTAATCAACTAAACCATGGCACCAAGTGCCTCATCCAGTCCCCTATTAAACACCTCCAGTGGTGGTGACTCCACCACCTCCCTGGGCAGCACATTCCAATGGCCAATCTCTCTTTCTATGAAGAACTTCTTCCTAACATCCAGCTTAAACCTCCCCTGGCGCAGCCTGAGACTGTGTCCTCTTGTTCTGGTGCTGGTTGCCTGGGAGAAGAGACCAACCTCTGCCTGTCTGCAACCTCCCTTCAGGTAGTTGTAGAGAGCAATGAGGTCTCCCCTGAGCCTCCTCTTCTCCAAGCTACGCAACCCCAGCTCCCTCAGCCTCTCCTCACAGGGCTGTGCTCCAGACCCCTCTCCACTTTGTTGCCCTTCTCTGGACACCTTCAAGTGTCTCAATGTCCTTCATAAACTGAGGGGCCCAGAACTGAACACAGTACTCCAGGTGTGGCCCAGAATCATAGAATAGAATCATAGAATCATTTTGGTTGGAATCATTTTGGCTTGGTGCCATGGGTTAGTTGATTAGGTGGTGTTGGATGATAGGTTGGACACGATGATCTTGAAGGTCTCTTCCAACCTGGTCTGGTCTATTCTGATCTATTCTATTCTATTCTATTCTATTCTATTCTATTCTATTCTATTCTATGCACTGAACAGTTTATCCAGAACACTGCACCTCTTTCAGCAGCCTCTTCTTCATTTCTTTCTGGTCTATAGGCTTCACTCTTTTGATGCAGTGGATAGCTATATAGTACACTTCAGGGAAGTACAATAAATATCACATATCTCTGTCTCTACTCCTGCTCACCAGGCACTCTGCTGGGGCTTACCTTACCACTCTAAACCATAAGAGGAGCTGCCAGGAGGGAAAAAAAAAAAGGATAAACAAAAAAACAGCAGAAAGAAAGAAAAAACACTCACCCTGCTATGTAAATATTTTCCCTTCTCCTCAAACTCCCACCTGGAAACAGATTGCCTTTGAATTTTGGTTGGCCTAAATTGCAGGCAACCTCACATCAGCGGCAGATTTCTGCATGTGAAGCTGTCACTGTTTCAAAGCACTGCCTTGCAGCTTGGTAAGGTTAAAATTAGAGTTTCCCTGAGAAGTGGAGAATTCCAAGCTTTGGAAAGACCCCAGGAGTCACTTCTGTTCTCAGCAGGGCTGTGCATTCAATTGTGGAAAGGTCACAGAAAGCAGAAGAGGGAGGTGTGAGGCACAGGCCTAACTACAGGCATCCCTTCTCCAGCATTAATTTCTTTCTGCTTTAAGAGAACTCCATGCCCAGTGCTCTGGCCACTGCAGATCCTGTTTGGATATCACGGGACCTTAGGGGTTGGAAGGGACCTCTGGAGATCATCAAGTCCAACCCCATTGTCAGAGCAGGAGCAGAGAATCCAGCACAGGTCACACAGGAACACATCCAGAAGGGCCTTGAAAGGCTCCAGAGAAGGAGACTCCACAACCTCTCTGGGCAGCCTGCTCCAGGGCTCTGGGACCCTCACAGTGAAGAATTTCCTCCTCATGTTGAGGTGGAACTTCCTGTGCTGCAGCTTACCTCCATTGCTCCTTGTCCTATCCCAGGGTGCAACTGAGCAGAGCCTGTCCCCCTCCCTCCTGACCCCCAGCCCTCAGATATTGTTAGACATCAATCAGATCCCCTCTCAGTCTTTTCCAGACTAAACAGCCTCAGGGCTCTCAGCCTCTCCTCATCAGGCAATGCTCCAGTGTCTTCATCATCTTTGTAGCTCTCTGTTGGACTGTCTCCAGCAAATCCCTGTCCCTTTTGAACTGGGGAGCCCAGAACTGGACACAATACTCTAGGTGAGGTCTCACCAAGGCAGAGTAGAGAGGGAGGAGAAGCTCCCTCAATCTGCTGGACACACTCCTCTGAATGCACCTCAGGATCCCATTGGCCTTCTTGGCCCCCAGGGCACATTGCTGTCCCATGCAGAACTTGCTGCCCACCAGCACTCCCAGGTCCTTCCCCTCAGGGCTTCACTCTAGCAGATCACCTCCTCACCTGTACTGCTGCAGTTTATTCTTCCTTCCCAGGTACAGAACTCTGCACCTATCCTTGCTGAACCTCATTAGGTTTTTCTCTGCTCAGCTCTGTCTGTCCCAAGTCTCACTGAATGGCTGCACAGCCTTCAGGCAATATATGTACCTATGGCTCCTCACCTACCACTTGAAGAAGCTGGAGCCCTAGATGGGGGCTGCAAATTCCATTGGGGAAGCCACACACACACACACAAAATTTAGGCATTCCAGTGCTTATTTAAGAAGGCCAATGGCATCCTGGCCTGCATCAGGAACAGTGTGGCCAGCAGGAGCAGGGAAGTCATTGTGCCCTCTGCTCAGCACTGGTTAGGCCACACCTTGAGTCCTGTGTCCAGTTCTGGGCCCCTCAGTTTAAGAAAGATGTTGAGATGCTGGAATGAGTCCAGAGAAGGGCAACAAGGCTGGGGAGGGGTCTGGAGCACAGCCCTGTGAGGAGAGGCTGAGGGAGCTGGGGTTGCTTAGCCTGGAGAAGAGGAGGCTCAGGGGAGACCTCATTGCTGTCTACAGCTACCTGAAGGGAGGTTGTAGCCAGGTGGGGGTTGGTTCATTCCAACCTGGTTAATTCTATTCTATTCTAGTCTAGTCTAGTCTAGTCTAGTCTAGTCTATAGGGACCTGTGGGTTCTAATGGAAAAGCAACTGAATATGAGCCAGCAGTGTGCCCAGGTGGCCAAGAAAGCCAAAGGCCTCCTGGCTGGGATTACAAATGCTGTGTCCAGCAGGAGCAGGGAGGGGATTGCCCCCTTGTACTCAGCTTTGGAGCCAGTGCAGAGGGCAAAGAAGCCGAGGAAGGGCCTGGAGAATAAATCTGATGAAGAGCAACTGAAGGAGCTGGGGATGGTTAGTTTGGAAAAGAGGAGGCTGAGGGAAGACCTCATTGCTGTCTACAGCTACTTGAAAGGACATTGTGGAGAGGCTGCTGCCGGTCTCTTCTCACAGGTAATCAGTGACAGAACAAGAGGGAATGGCCTCAAGCTACAACTGGGTACATTTAGACTGGACATGTTTCTGTGACTCTGTGTACAAAGCAGAGCTGTAGCTGACATCTGCTCCCTTTTATTAAAGTCTTTGTTTCTGGAAGCCAACCACTGAAGAGATCACAGAAATCAAGACCTGGCCCTTAGGAGGGGAGTAACAGTTTGCTCTGCAGAGTCATTTGTGCAAGCTCTTTAAAAATCCTGTGCAGAGATCTTGTCAGGAGGTTAGAGAATTGAAAAGTGGCACATGTAGATTGTCCTGGCTTGTGCAGACAAGATCTTCTTGTTTCTGTGCATTTATATCATATTAAAAGAGTGCTCACACACACACACACTCCTTCTCTAAGGAGAGCTGTGCTGAGTATGAGTTTTCCTTTCTAAGTCCTAATCAGATCAGCAAATGAATGTCATCTGTTGTGGAGACCTGAGCTGCCCTTTTCAGGATGCTAGCAGCTCATTCCCAATGGCATACAATATTAACTCACTGCTGATGCAATGCATTTGAATTATGAGCTCCCCACTAGTACTTGGAAGAGCAATTTTGTTAAGAACAGAGAGATCATAATCATGTATCAATATATATACAGACAGAGAGAAACAAATTCAAACAGCATGGCAATAGACTAACCTTGTAAGTGCTGCCTAAAAGATCACAGGAGCACAGGATGTTAGGGGTTGGAAGGGACCTCTGGAGATCACAGAATCAACCAGGTTGGAAAAGACCCTACTACAAGAGGGATCTGGAGGTGCTGGAAGGTGTCCAGAGAAGGGCCACGAGGATGAGCAGAGGGCTGGAGCACCTCTCCTGTGAGGACAGACTGAAGGAGTTGGGGCTGTTCAGTCTGGAGAAGAGAAGGCTCCCAGGTGACCTCATTGTGGCCTTCCAGTATCTGAAGGGGGCCTACAGGAAGGCTGGGGAGGGACTGCTCAGGATCTCAGGTAGTGATAGGACTAGGGGGAATGGAATGAAGCTGGAGGTGGGGAGATTGAGGCTGGAGGTGAGGAGGAAGTTCTTCCCCATGAGAGTGGTGAAGCCCTGGAATGGGTTGTGCAGGGAGGTGATTGAGGCCCTGTCCCTGGAGGTGTTTAAGCCCAGGCTGGCTGAGGCTCTGGCCAGGCTGATCTAGTGTGGGGTGTCTCTGCTGTGGGGGTTTCTGTGTAATATCCTAGGCATTGAGTTCTCCTGCCTTTGATTAATCTGGTTTTCAAGAGGTGCAGAGCAACCACAGCACCTTGTAGTTTCAGGATAAACTGCAGGCATTCAAACTAGAGAAGGGCAGATTTAGATTGGATATCAGGAAGAAGTTTCTCACTATGAGCCCCTCAGCAGGACCAGGGAAAGCAACGAAAAAGCTGTATGCCATGCCAGGCCAACAGGGTTTTGCTGGTCTGTAGGCAAGCTATTGGAACTTCTGTACAGGAATAGGATAGGATAGGATAGGATAGGATAGGATAGGATAGGATAGGATAGGATAGGATAGGATAGGATAGACCAGGTTGGAAGAGACCTTCAAGATCATCGTGTCCAACCCATCAACCTAAACAACTAACCCACGGCACCAAGCACCCCATCAAGTCTCCTCCTGAACACCTCCAGTGATGGTGACTCCAACACCTCCCCAGGCAGCCCATTCCAATGGGCAATCACTCTCTCTGTGTAGAACTTCTTCCTAACCTCCAGCCTAAACCTCCCCTGGCACAGCCTGAGACTGTGTCCTCTTGTTCTGGTACTGGTTGCCTGGGAGAAGAGACCAACCTCTGCCTGTCTACAACCTCCCTTCAGGTAGCTGTAGAGAGTGATAAGGTCACCCCTGAGCCTCCTCCAGGCTAAGCAGCCCCAGCTCCCTCAGCCTCTCCTCACAGGGCTGTGTTCCAAGCCCCTCACCAACTTCATTGCCCTTCTCTGGACACCTTCCAGCAAGTCAACCTCCTTCCTAAACTGAGGGGCCCAGAACTGGACACAGGACTCGAGGTGTGGCCTAACCAGTGCAGTGTCCAGGGGCAGAATGACCTCCCTGCTCCTGCTGGCCACACTCTTCCTGATGCAGGCCGGGATGCCATTGGCCCTCCTGGCCACCTGGGCACACTGCAGGCTCATGTTCATCCTACCATCAACCAGCACCCCCAGGTCCCTCTCTGCCTGGCTGCTTTTCAGCCACTCTGCCCCCAGCCTGTAGCTCTGCATGGGGTTGCTTTGATTATTTTCAACTTAGGTCAGTTACTCCATTCCCCACTAACTCAGGGAGCATCTTTAACGCTGCAGCCATTCCAGTGGTTAAACACAAGGGCTGTGGCTGGGTTAAACCACTTGGTGCTGCCATTGATTTAAAGTGAGGGTGAGGAGCCTTTTCTGACTTGAGGGAGCTTTTCACTTGCCTTATTTATACTCCTGTCACTTCTCTATCCCCTGAGAGACTTTTTTTGTGCTCCTAAGTGGCATTTGTTGCTCTTAGTAACCTTTCATCCCCCTGCCATTGTGATGTATCACCTGTGGTTTGGGCTTTTCAGCTTTCCAGAACGATTGAGCATCCCTGTGCCACTGATGATTCATTGTCACTGGCTGTATGTCCCCTTAGTTTTTGTACCCTTAACCAACTACTGATGTTGCCAGATTTTTTTACATCAATAATGTACAATTAGCAGCTGTGGAGAGCAGCAAGGACCATCATTTAAAGGGATGGAGTCAAAATGCTCTTTGCCCACAGAGTTGCCTTTTGAAGTGGGGCAGTGGGTGGCAGTTTGCCCTGCTGGTGTATTTTTAGGTTAACAGCTGCTTTCTGAATGCCTGCAGGGCATCAGTGGGAGCCACTTCCTTGCACAGGGGCAGAGCAGCACTGCTCAGCTGATCCCAGCAAAGCTGCAGTGCTCTCTGGCATTGTAGAGCTGCTGAGAACAGTGACAAGAGGATGGTAGTGACTTGCTGCTGATGGCAAAGCCTGGTGTAGAAGCAGGGAGCTGCCTGCCTGCCAAAAGCAGCGTGTGGTGGTGTCCTTCCTCTGTGGAAGGCAGTATCCCATGGAGCCTTTCCAAGTGTATCCTGTTGTCTTGCAAGCAAGCTGGGCTCTTGCCTGTGCATGAAGCTGAGCTTGGCACCATTTCTCTCCTTCATCCTCTGCATCTACTGCTGCTAGCAGTGGGATGTTTTTTCCAAGACAAGAATTTTCATGTCCTCATCTATGGATTTAGTGTCTTTACATGTGGCCCAAATTCACACAGACTTCCCTTCTGAACCACAGAATCACAGAAACATTCAGGTTGGGAAAGACCCTCAGGATCACCAAGTCCAACCCACAACCCTACTCTACAAGGGTCACTCCTAAACCATAGCCCCAAGCACCACATCCTTGAAACACAGCCAGGATTGGGGACTCAACCACCTCCCTGGGCAGCACATTCCAATCCCTGACCACTCTTGCCATCAAGAAATGTTTCCTAATGTCCATTCTAAACCTACCCAGTGGCAGCTTGAGGCCATTCCCTCTTGTTCTGTCTTTAATGACCTGTGAGAAGAGACCAGCAGCAGCCTCTCCACAGCCTCCTGTCAGGTAGTTGTAGACAGCAATGAGGTCTCCCCTCAGCCTCCTCTTTTCCAAACTAACCATCCCCAGCTCCTTCAGTCACTCTTCCAGACCCTTCCTCAGCTTCATTGCCCTTACCTCTGAAGGTAAGGTCAAAGGCAGGGTCTTTGTGGAACACCTGTTATCTTGCCTGCATTTCAGGGAGAGCCAAGGAATGATCCCTTGGATTTCCTACCACAAGTCAAAGCACAACTGATGACTCCTTGAATCACAGAATCAGCCAGGTTGGAAGAGACCTCCAAGATCATCAAGTCCAACTGATCACCCAACCCCAACTAATCAAGCAGACCATGGCACTAAGTGCCTCATCCAGACTTTGCTTAAACACCTCCAGGGATGCTGACCCCACCACCTCCCTGGGCAGCACATCCCAATGGCCAAGCACTGAGAACCCTGAGATCACACTTCTCCAAAACCTCTGAATTAAACTGTCACACTGAGGTGTTTTCATTCAACTTCTATAGGGCAGTTCTGCATTGTTAGAACTTTTTGGCTTTTTCCACACTTGAACATTCTCAAGATCTCAGGTAGTGATAGGACTAGGGGGAATGGAATGAAGCTGGAGGTGGGGAGATTCAGGCTGGAGGTGAGGAGGAAGTTCTTCTGCATGAGAGTGGTGAAGCCCTGGAATGGGTTGTCCAGGGAGGTGGTTGAGGCCCTGTCCCTGGAGGTGTTTAAGCCCAGGCTGGCTGAGGCTCTGGCCAGGCTGATGTAGTGTGGGGTGTCCCTGGCCATGGCAGGGGGGTTGGAACTAGCTGATCCTTGTGGTCCCTTCCAACCCTGACTGACCCTATGATACTATTTTGGGGTGGTGATTTTTCATTGCAGAGATCAGGAGGACAATTCTCCTGTTTCTCATTTCACTTCTGCTTCATCTGGAAGTGTGATGGTGTGATGCTCCTCCCCCCCCCATTCCCCATGAAAGGAAGAAAATCTCAGCAGCATTTTCATGTCTTTTGCAATGCAGACACTTCAAAACATCAGGGAGATTGCTTCTGGTGGCTCATCTCTGGTGGGTATTAAACTGTCTGCTCCTTTTAAACTGAATCAGTCCACAGGGGGGTTGTGCTCTTTCAAACATACACTGAGTTTAGCTCATTGTTTTAACCTCCATGGTGTAGTCAGTAGGAGGATCATCCAGGTTTGATAATCTGTGAAAAAGGGGCAAAAAAACCCCACAGTACATCAGAAGGACTTCTGGAAGGAAGTAGTGGTAACTAGCACTGGCAGAAAGCACAGGGAAATACTGACAGTGTCCAGCATAGGGCTGTGGGGATGCTGAAGGGACTGGAACATCTGTCTGAGGAGGAAAGGCTGAGAGCCCTGGGGCTGCTTACTCTGGAGAGGAGAAGACTGAGAGGAGATCTTATCAATGTTTATAGATATCTGAAGGGTGGGTGTCAAGAAGGGGCCAGTTTATTTTCAGTGGTGCTCTGTGATAGGGTAGAATAGAATAGAATAAACCAGGTTGGAAGAGACCTTCAAGATCATTGTGTCCAATCTATCATCCAACACCACCTAATCAACTGGGGAGGATCTCAGGGAGTGATAGGACTAGGGGGAATGGAATGAAGCTGGAGGTGGGGAGATTCAGGCTGGAGGTGAGGAGGAAGTTCTTCCTCATGAGAGTGGTGAAGCCCTGGAATGGGTTGTCCAGGGAGGTGGTTGGGGCCCCATCCCTGGAGGTGTTTAAGCCCAGGCTGGCTGAGGCTCTGGCCAGGCTGATCTAGTGTGGGGTGTCCCTGCCCATGGCAGTGGGGTTGGAACTAGATGATCCTTGTGGTCCCTTCCAACCCTGACTGATACTATGATACTATGATACTATGATACCTGGGGAGGATTAACACCATGCACCAATACAGCTTGGGGGTTGACCTGCTAAAGAGTAGCTCCACAGAGAAGGAACTTAGAGTCCTGGTTGATAATAAGTTCTCCATGGGACAGCAGTGTGGTCATGGTGGCCAAGAAGGACCATGGCATGGTGTGCTGAGGTCCATCAGGAGAGCAGGAATGTCAGTGCTGACTCATCTTTGTGTTTTCTCTCTCTAGGATTATGACAGCTTCTTTGAGTCAAAGGAGAACAACACTGTCTTCTCCTTCCTCAGACTGAAACCGACTTTGGCATCAAAGGTCAGTGCAGTATTGTAGACTTCTCAGGGAATTGTTTGGGTTGGAAAAGACCTCCAAGGTCATTGAGTCCAACCATCAACCCATGGCCATTAGACACCACCATGGCCATTAAATCCTGTCCACATGCTTCTTGAGCACCTCCAGGGATATTTAGAATAGAATAGAATAGAATAGAATAGAATAGAATAGAATAGAATAGAATAGAATAGAATAGAATAGAATAGAATAGAATAGAATAGAACAGACCAGACCAGGCTGGAAGAGACCTTCAAGATCATCCTGTCCAACCTATCATCCAACACCACCCAACCAACTAACTCATGCAACCAAGCACCCTGTCAAGTCTCCTCCTGAACACCTCCAGTGATGGGGACTCCACCACCTCCCCAGGCAGCCCATTCCAATGGGCAATCTCTCTCCCAGCTCCCTCAGCCTCTCCTCACAGGGCTGTGTTCCAAACCCCTCACCAACTTCGTTGCCCTTCTCTGGACACACTCAGCTTCTCAGGAACTGTGTGGCCAGCAGGAGCAGGGAGGTCATTCTGCCCTGTACTCAGCACTGGTTAGGCCATACCTTGAGTCCTGTGTCCATTTCTGGGCTCCTCAGTTTAATAAAGTTGAGTTGTTCAAATGTGTCCAGAGAAGGGCAACAAGGCTGGGGAGGGGTCTGGAGCACAGCCCTGTGAGGAGAGGCTGAGGGAGCTGGGGTTGCTTAGCCTGGAGAAGAGGAGGCTCAGGGGAGACCTCATTGCCCTCTACAACTACCTGAAAGGTGGTTGTAGCCAGGAAGGGGTTGGGCTCTTCTGCCAGGCAACCAGCACCAGAACAAGAGGACACAGTCTCAAGCTGCACCAGGGGAGGTTTAGACTGGAGGTCAGGAGGAAATTTTACACAGAGAGAGTGATTGCCCATTGGAATAGGCTGTCCAGGGAGGTGGTGGAGTCCCCATCCCTGGAGGTGTTCAAGAGGGGATTGGATGTGGCACTTGGTGCCATGGTCTAGTCATGAGGTCTGTGGTGACAGGTTGGACTTGATGATCCTTGAGGTCTCTTCCACCCTTGGTGATACTGTGATGCTGTGATCTTCTGTTGAGGGCAGTATCATAGAGGAGATTTTCTTCCCGCAGGGAGTATGCTCAAAGAGGCTGCCATGCACCTTTTGGCAGCAGATCAGACACAGCAGGGGATTTTTCTTCCCTGGCCTACTACAGATAGCTATGTTTGGCAGTAGTACTGTTTCAGGCCTGAACATTAGGTCTTGGGTATCTGTGGAGTTCCTTTTCTGCCAGGAATTCATTTATTTCTGGACCCCATGAGGGAGAGGAGTGGGAGGGAAGCTCAGCAGGGAGCTGCAAGGGCTGCTTATTTTGGCAGCCCCTCTCACTTCTTAACTCAAAGAGCTCCTCTTAGGAAAAAGAGGATGTCCTACTGCACTCAAAAATAGCAACTTCTACACAGCCTTGTGCCTGGGAAACAAGCTGTTGTAGACCTGGAGGAGTGTCTCTGTAAACTTGGCCAGATCACTGCTTTGGTTTGGTAGCAGCACGTCAGAGTGAGGCACCCTAGCTGCTGTGGGGACCGGGGTCAGGGTCACCTGATATAGAATGGAATGGAATGGAATGGAATGGAATGGAATGGAATGGAATGGAATGGAATGGAATGGAATGGAATGGAATAGAATAGAATAGAATAGAATAGAATAGAATAGAATAGAATAGAATAGAATAGAATAGAATAGAATAGAATAGAATAGAATAGACCAGGTTGGAAGAGACCTTCAAGATCATCGAGTCCAACCTATCACCCAACACCACCTAATCAACTAACCCATGGCACCAAGCACCCTGTCAAGTCTCCTCCTGAACACCTCCAGTGATGGTGACTCCACCACCTCCCCAGGCAGCCCATTCCAATGGGCAATCACTCTCTCTGTGTAAAACTTCTTCCTAACCTGCAGCCTGAACCTCCCCTGGCGCAGCCTGAGACTGTGTCCTCTTGTTCTGGTGCTGGCTGCCTGGGAGAAGAGACCAACCTCTGCCTGTCTACAACCTCCCTTCAGGTAGTTGTAGAGAGTGATAAGGTCTCCCCTGAGCCTCCTCTTCTCCAGGCTAAGCAACCCCAGCTCCCTCAGCCTCTCCTCACAGGGCTGTGTTCCAAGCCCCTCACCAACTTTGTTGCCCTTCTCTGGACTCGTTCCAGCAAGTCAACCTCCTTCCTAAACTGAGGGGCCCAGAACTGGACACAGTACTCGAGGGGTGGCCTAACCAGTGCTGAGCACAGGGGCAGAATGACCTCCCTGCTCCTGCTGGCCACACTCTTCCTGATGCAGGCCAGGATGCCATTGGCCCTCCTGGCTGCCTGGGCACACTGCAGGCTCATGTTCATCCTACCATCAACCAGCACCCCCAGGTCCCTCTCTGCCTGGCTGCTCTCAGCCACTCTGACCCCAGCCTGTAGCACTGCATGGGGTTGTTGTGGCCAATGTGCAGAACCTGGCACTTGGATGTGTTCAATCTCCTGCCCTTGGCCTCTGCCCATCTGTCCAGCCTGTCCAGGTCCCTCTGCAGAGCCTCTCTACCCTCCAGCAGATCAACTCCTGCCCCCAGCTTGGTGTCATCAGCAAATTTACTGATGATGGACTCAATGCCCTCATCCAGATCATCAATAAAGATGTTAAAGAGCACAGGGCCCAGCACTGATCCCTGGGGCACACCACTGGTGCCTGGCTGCCAGCTGGCTGTGGCACCATTCACCACCACTCTCTGGGCTCAGCCTCCAGCCAGTTCCTAACCCAGCTCAGAGTGCTGCTGTCCAAGCCATGGGCTGACAGCTTGGCCAGGAGTTTGCTATGGGGGACAGTGTCAAAGGCCTTGCTGAGTTTCAGGTAGACCACATCCACAGCCTTCCCACATCCACCAGGCAGTGACCTGCTCGTAGAAGGAGATGAGGTTGGTCAGGCAGGACCTGCCCTTCCTAAATCCATGCTGGAGGTCACTGACACAGGAGATGAGAATGTCTTCACAGCACTAATAATCTCTTTTTTTTCCCTCTCTCTTTTCTTTTAAATAGGAGTCAGAACCCTAGGAAGCCTACCTGAAGTGTTGACAAGCACATCTGCTGGATGAATGACTCTGTTCCTCAGCACACAACAGCTTCCCTGAAGGATCACTGTGATAGAGCACACCTGCATCATTAGTAGTAGTCTGCTTGGTGCTCTCCCATAATGTGGGGTTAATAACACACCCATAGGAAATAGGGTTAAGGCTGGGCTACTCATCTTCCTGTTTAAAAACACTCATTGTTGATGTTTCACTTTTGTCTTTGGGTTGCTTTGGCAGCTGGCACTCACATTCTAGCAGGTTTGAGAGTAAGGAGTGGAAGTATAGGGCTTGTGTCCTTCACAGATGTATTTACCTAGTCAGATTCCTTACCTGTTTTACTTCTCCTAGCTACTGTAGTTGAAATCAGCTCCTCATGACAGTTAAAGTGCTGATGGTTGTTAGAATGTTTGTGCTGGCTATGATCCAGAAGGCAAAACTCACCAATCTTAAAGCTCTCAGTCTAAGCCAACAGCTGCCCTGGTTGTGCTCTACTACATGTATTGTCATGTTTGTCCTAGGTCATGTTCACTGCAAGAGACATGGGCTGCTAAACTTGTTCATGAGAGCTTGGTCTGTCCAGTGATGCACACTGCCACTTGCTGCTTAAAAACAGTTGCTCTGGAGGAGGTGCCAAAGTGAAATGTTTTAACGTGGTGCCTGCTCCAAGGGCAGGTGAAATGTGCAGGGGAGTGCTTGGTGGAAAGCCCTGGGTAGTTCAGAAGCAGAGATCTCATAGCTGATGCTAGTATTATCTCCTCACTGAGGAAGACTTTACCACCCACCCTTGGAGCTCTGTAGCTGGACTGTCTTAAAGTGAAATCTTGCCAAAACCTTGAGTTTACCTCCAGTAACACCCAGCTCCACCATTAGCCACCTGAGAGTCAGGGGGATACCTGGAGAGCCAGGGCTCAGTGCCACAGCTGGTGTGTGCTCTGCTGGATGAGGCCACAATGGCCAGCTCAGCAGAGGGACAAGAGCCAAGTAAAGGAAGTGGAGACTGTTCCAGTGGGCCTGCATTGATGCACACTGTGGAACTTGCCAATAACCATTACAAAATGCAGCCTGGACAGAAGTCAAATTGTGTTATGCATTTTGAATCAAGGCTGGCTGTGAGGATCACAACTGTGCTGTAAGGCAGCTTTCACTCCAGTGATTTCATAATGACAGGGTAGTGCTGTTCTCATAAACATCCTTATGTCTTTGGGTGAGTGAAAGGCAACCATTATGTGGGAAAGCTTCTTTGCAATCATCCAGGCTGTGTGGCTTGAAGGAAGCCAAACCTGTGAAAAGTGCCAGAAAGCAGCACTGTCTGTGCTACAAATGGCTTGTTCTGTTCAAATCAGTAGCCATGGCATCTGAGACAAGCTCAGGGATGGGCTAGCAGGAGGTCATCTGGTCCAGCATGGTCAAAATGAGAGCTAACACCAGCACTAGCTCAGATCAGCTGTGGGTTTGTCTAACAGAGTGTTAAAAAGCCCCAAAGATGAAGATCTCATAGCCCTCTAGGGTAACTTGTGCCACTGCTGCAGTCCTCTCCTAGTGAAACCTTTCTTTTAATGTCCAGCCTCAACTCCTAGGCTGTAATTTGTGTCTGTTGCCTTTGCTGCATTTTCTGGCACTCACAGAAACAGATCTGGCACCATCCTTTACCTAGCTAGCATTGAGAGAGTTGGAGGCTACCATTAGATCACCTCTTAGCCACCAAACTAAACAAACTTGGCTTCTTCACCCTCTCTTCAGAGCCTGTGTGCTCTAGGCCTCTGGTTGCTTTGCTTTGGTGGAGGGCTGCTCTTTCCAGTTTGTGCACATCCCTCTGGAACTAGGAGAAGATCCCAAAGCAACATTTTGGCTGTGGCCTCACCAGGGCTGAATAGAGTGGCATAGGAACTTTCCTCAGCCCTCAGGCCACGCTTCTCCTGAAGCAGCACACTGGATGCTTTGCCCTACTTGCAACAAGGATGTCACTGGCTTACCACCAGGCTGGCCTTCACTGAAACCCCCAGGTCCCTTCAGCAGGGCTCTTACTCTGTCAGTCACTTCCCAGCCCATCCTGATGTGTTGCCTCCCCCAAGGGCAGAGCTTTCTGCTTGTCCTTGTTCTACTATGTGAGGCTTTTGTTAGCCCAGTCCTCGAGGTTATTGGTATGCCACTGGACTGAAGCTCTGCCAGCTGTTTCCAGCCACTGAACCAGATTCAGGTGACATTCACAGATGTGCTGAGGCTGCTAGGTCATCATCCAAGTCCCTGCTGAAGATGCTGAACTCTCAGATTTTGAACAGGGTCTTACAGCTGCAGAGGTATGAGATGAACAGTGTTCATGACCACCAGTTGCTGGAGTTAGCTTCCTGTTTGTGTTGTCACAGCTACAAACTTCTTACAGGTGCATGGCTTTTCCCTCTAGTAGCCAAAAAAAACCCTTTAAAAATGGGGATGTTGAAGGAGTCCTTCCATAAATCAGTTCCTGTTTGGATCTTCTGCTGCCTCCTCAGCTCAGTTGAAGGGCTAGGTGGAGCAAGAGCACACACAGACGTCAAGTCCATGGTTGCTGAGAGTGGTAAAATGCTGGAACAGGTTGCCCAGGGATATGGTTGGGGTTCCATCCCTGGAGACATTTAAGATCAGCCTGGTTGTGTCCCTGGGCAGCCTGTTCTAGTTGTCTAGTTGGTGTCCCTGCTGACTGACTGCAGGGGGGTTGAATAAGATGACCTTAGAGTGTCCATCCCAACCCAGTGCAATCTGTCTTTACAGCACCTTCTCTGCCTAGAGGGATTCCCAATGGGAGTAGGTAACATGCATATATATACCTGTAAGACTTCTATTGTCTGTGGTGTGTTGTTATGGTGACATTTAGTCACCAGTCCCCTATTTTGGTGACACTTGACCCTCACTGTGGGAAGGGAAGGTGACACGAGGTGGAGCTGTGCAGTGTTGGCTTCACCAAGATCAGTTGAACTATGCCTGAAAAAAAAGAGAGAGAGTTAAAGAAAAAGATTTAACTTCACAAATGATGAACAGATCTGAATTTGCCTCATTAGTCACTTGCTGACAGAGAAGCCATCCTGGATTTATCTGGTACTTGAGATGTTGTAAACTTTGAGAACTGCCTAAAGTCCCACTCTCTAAAAGCTTCCCTCGGTGTCCTGAGTGGATCCACAGCAGTACTCCTGGGTGAAATCCCAGGCTTGCTGATGTGAAAAGGCAACCCTCCCCTCCCCTCCCCTCTCCCCCCACCCCCAAGCCCACTGATTTTTCTAGGGATGAAATTAGTTTTCACAGGCCTCCTCTTGACTTTTGCTGACTGTAGACTGGAAGCCTCCTGTTGAGTGGAGGAGCCTGGCCCTGTGAAAGCTGGGAGGTAAACCCAGCTGATTTCAGAGCACACTAGATGGATAAGGAACTGGCTTGATGGCCGCACCCAAAGAGTGGCTGTCAATGGCTCCATGTCCCAGTGGAGGCCAGTGACAAGCAGAGTCCCTCAGGGATCAGTCCTGGGACCTGTCTTGTTCAACACCTTTGTGGGTGCCATGGACAGTGGCATTGAGTGCACCCTCAGCAAGTTTGCTGATGACACCAAGCTGTGTGGTGCAGCAGACAGGCTGGAGGGAAGGGAGGCCATCCAGAGGGACCTGGACAGGCTGGAGAGGTGGGCACAAGCCAACCTCAGGAGGTTCAACAAGAGCAAGGGCAGGGTCCTGCATCTGGGTGGAGGCAATCCCAGGCACAAATCCAGGCTGGGCAGGGACTGGCTGGAAAGCAGCCCTGAGGAGAGAGGCTTGGGGGTGCTGGGGGAGGAGAAGCTCAACAGGAGCTCTCAGTGTGCACTTGCAGCCCACAAGGCCAATCGGATCCTGGGCTGCATCAGGAGAAGTGTGGCCAGCAGGGCAAGGGAGGTGATCCTCCCCCTCTGCTCAGCTCTGGGGAGACCCCACCTGGAGTACTGCCTCCAGTTCTGGAGCCCCTATGACAAGAGGGATCTGGAGGTGCTGGAAGGTGTCCAGAGAAGGGCCACAAGGATGAGCAGAGGGCTGGAGCTGCTCTGCTGTGAGGACAGACTGAAGGAGTTGGGGCTGTTCAGTCTGGAGAAGAGAAGGCTCCCAGGTGACCTCATTGTGGCCTTCCAGTATCTGAAGGGGGCTACAGGAAGGCTGGGGAGGGACTGCTCAGGATCTCAGGGAGTGATAGGACTAGGGGGAATGGAATGAAGCTGGAGGTGGGGAGATTCAGGCTGGAGGTGAGGAGGAAGTTCTTCCCCATGAGAGTGGTGAAGCCCTGGAATGGGTTGTCCAGGGAGGTGGTTGGGGCCCTGTCCCTGGAGGTGTTTAAGGCCAGGCTGGATGAGGCTCTGGGCAGGCTGATGTAGTGTGGGGTGTCCCTGCCCATGGCAGGGGGGTTGGAACTAGCTGATCCTTGTGGTCCCTTCCAACCCTGACTGATACTATGATGCTATGATAATCAGTTGTCTGGAGGGCAACACTAGCTCCTTTGCTTGTCTGCTTGGGTTGGCAGTGGAGAGGGGGAAAAAAAGAGAGCTATGTTGCTTGTATGTGATCCTGGGCTGTTCTGTGGCAGCCTTATTTTTGTGATCCAAGCCAGCAGAGTTCTAGTTGGTCCCACAAGGTGATTTGGAACTGTTGTGTTTGGGTGTTTTCCTTTCTAAAGCCAGTTTTGTACTGATGAAATGTAGCTGCCCGCTTGAGCTGCACAGGTTGGGGGAGAGCAGGGCCACTGACTGAAAGGAGATAGCCAATCCTTCAGTTCTGTTGAGAACCAAACCAACCAAGCACCAAACCTGGGTGTGCAGAGGTATGCTTGAGAACCAAACGGCCCCTCCTTGTAGCTAACCACTTGTAACTGCCCCACTTCTTCAGGCAAGAGGCAGAGGGGTGGGGATGGAGCTCCCTGCACCCAGCTGAAGCGGCTGTGTGGGCTGAGGCGCACGCCCGCGGTTTCACTGTATCAGTGGCTTCGAGGGGAGGTGGGGTTTTGTTGTCAGTGCCACACACTCCTGGATAGTGCCTTGCCAGAAAGAGGACTGTTTCTGTAGGGTCTTCTTAGATGTGCTGAAAACTTTGCAGTGAGAAATGGGAAGTTTCTCTATAGCTATTTTTCTAACTAGTGCAGGAAATTGATCTCGAGGCCTGCTTCAGAAGCTTTGTAAGGTTGAAGCAGGTTTTTGGTGAGTCTTCTGAGCTCTTGATTTGTCTCAGTGTGGCTTTCTCTTTTCTTTTCCTTCCTGTTGACTGTCTAGAATCAAACCTTCCAAGGGGAGTGCACCTGGAGTAAAGCCCCTAAATGCATGTTTACACTTTCAAATAATTGTCTGATTTAAGTGTTTAGCAGTCCAAGTGCTGTCACTGAAGCAAAGAGGAGTTACCAAGCTCCTAGTGGATCTCTTGGTAGTCCCTCCCTGCCCTGCCCTGCCCTTCCAATTACTTACCCAGTCCAGTTCTGGGAATACCATGATTCAGAAGCAGAACACTGAGGTCTCAGGCAGTGCCTTGTGGCACTTCTCAGGACTGCAGGAGTGGGGTCATCACCTGGAGAGTGACAAATCTCATTAGTCATCAGTGACTTGTTGACTGATTCCATCACTAGACCTTGGTGTGAGCAGTGAGAGGAGAAGGGACAATGTTCACCCTGCACAGGGAACAGAAGACATGGTGCAGAATGGCCAACAGCTTGTTGATGGCAGCCTGCACAGAGCATCTCAGAATGGCCAACAGCTCGTTGATGGCAGCCTGCACAGAGGAGCTCAGAATGGCTCATGGATGTTGATGGCACCTGAGCAGTGGATCTCAGAATGGCCAGCAGCTTGTTGATGGCACCTGAAGAGAGGATCTCAGAATGGCTCATGGATGTTGATGGCAGCCTGAAGAGAGGAGCTCAGAATGGTTCATGGATGTTGATGGCAGCCTGAAGAGAGGAGCTCAGAATGGCTCATGGATGTTGATGGCAGCCTGAGCAGAGGAGCTCAGAATGGCTCATGGATGTTGATGGCAGCCTGAGCAGAGGAGCTCAGAATGGCTCATGGATGTTGATGGCAGCCTGAAGAGAGGAGCTCAGAATGGCTCATGGATGTTGATGGCAGCCTGCACAGAGGAGCTCAGAATGGCTCATGGATGTTGATGGCAGCCTGAAGAGAGGAGCTCAGAATGGCTCATGGATGTTGATGGCAGCCTGAAGAGAGGAGCTCAGAATGGCTCATGGATGTTGATGGCACCTGAGCAGTGGTTCTCAGAGAGGCCCTTGGCTGGCAGTGCTGTGTGAAACCCCAGCTCTCCACTGGACCCCAGTTGCACCATGGCCTGTCCTTCACCCTCTTGCTTCCTCAGGAATTTGGGAGGGGAATTGGAGAACAGCTTCTTGAGAGCAGTCCTCAGCCAGGGCAGGGCAGGGCTGGCTTACTCCCTTCTTATTGTTCTTTACCTCTTCCCAATGTGCTTTGTCCTGTCCTGTGTAGACCTACCTGCCTGCAAAGCTTCCCCCCCTGGCCCTCTGTAAGGTCCCTGTGAAGTCTCAAAAGCAGAGCTCTTGTCCACCTTCTTGGTGTCTCTGTTTCCTGACTGGGTGGGGGAGGGAGCACGTTGCATCCTAGGCTGTGTACACGTGGAGTTGTAAATGATAGACTAAAACTGTGTCCATCTAATTAAAAATGTAATTAAAAACCAAACTAGGCGTTTGGACTGCTTTGTGTGTGCCAGAGGGAAGGATGGAGCCTCTCTCCTTGCTGCAGCTCCCTCTGGTGACAGCCTGGTGCTTTGGGTTGGGCAGCCCCTGCAGATGACAGCACTGAAGAGCTCCTCTCTACTCTGCCCTCCTGAGACCTCACCTGGAATACTGTGTCCAGTTCTGGGCTCCCCAGTTCAGGAGGGACAGGGACCTGCTGGAGAGAGTGCAACAGAGAGCTACAAGAATGCTGAAGGGACTGCAGCACTGCCTGGGGAGGAGAGGCTGAGAGCTCTGGGGCTCTTTAGTCTGGAGAAGACTGAGAGGGGATCTGATCAATGTCTATCAATAGCTGAGGACTGGGAGTCAGGAGGGAGGGGACAGGCTCTGCTCACTTGCACCCTGGGATAGGACAAGGATAGAAACTTCAGCACAGGAGTTTCCACCTCAACATGAGGAGGAACTTCATCACTGTGAGGCTCACAGAGCACTGGCACAGGCTGCCCAGAGAGGTTGTGGAGTCTCCTTCTCTGGAGACTTTCCAGCCCCATCTGGATGTGTTCCTGTGTGACCTGTTCTGGATTCTCTGGTCCTGCTCTGGCAGGGGGTTGAACTTTAAGATCTTGGAGGTCCTTTCCAACCCCTAACACCCTGTGAGCCCCGTGAGCACCACCTGTGGCTGGCACTGTGACCCATGAAGGGTGGGTGTCCTGCTGCCATCCCAACATGCTGTGCCCCATCGTGGCTAATCATGGCTTTCACTGCTGACCCCTGAGCTAATGGTCTTCCTGCTAGAATAGAATAGAATAGAATAGAATAGAATAGAATAGAATAGAATAGAATAGACCAGGTTGGAAGAGACCTTCAAGATCATCGTTTCCAAGCTATCATCCAACACCACCTAAACAACTAACCCATGGCACCAAGCACCCCATCAAGTCTCCTCCTGAACACCTCCAGTGATGGTGACTCCACCACCTCCCCAGGCAGTCCATTCCAATGGGCAATCACTCTCTCTGTGTAAAACTTCCTCCTGACCTCCAGCCTGAACCTCCCCTGGCACAGCCTGAGACTGTGTCCTCTTGTTCTGGTGCTGCTTGCCTCGGAGAAGAGACCAACCTCTGCCTGTCTACAACCTCCCTTCAGGTAGTTGTAGAGAGCAATAAGGTCTCCCCTGAGCCTCCTCTTCTCCAGGCTAAGCAACCCCAGCTCCCTCAGCCTCTCCTCACAGGGTTGTGTTCCAAGCCCCTCACCAACTTTGTTGCCCTTCTCTGGACACGCTAGGAGGCTTTAAGCAGCATTGGCACCACTGCTGTAACTTGCCCTCTACATGCTGTCTTCTCTGGGTTTTCACAGCTTTAAACTCCTCCATTTTTCTTGCTGCCTTCATTGGATGTGCTTTTGGAGTGGTATAAATTTCAGTTTCAGCCATGAGAGGTCTTTTAGGTCAGGAGAGTTGTAAAGCATTGCCCTGAAAGAGGCTCTGGAGCCATTAAGGTAAATTGCTGGAGCATCAGCACTGCTCCAGCTGGGCTGTAACACATGAGCCCTAAGTGGTCATTTCGTGTCCTGTGAAGCATTCTGGCTCTCCGCAAAGTGTGGAGAGCCATCAAACCCACTCACACCTGCAGAAACCTACCGAGGTGGTGGCAGTTCAGAGCAACAACATTTCAGCTTCTCTCTTAACTGGGCAACCTGAAGAAGATCTCTTGGGTGACAGAGCCAAATCCTCTGCTGTTTCTGTTGCCAGAGAGTCCATTTCATAAAACAACCAAACTCTAGGTACAGGCAACACTTTGGGTCTGGGTCAGTATTTATTCATGACCAGCTGATCTCCATCATCCTTCTTGTCTTTTCACTTAGAGCAGGCTGCCCAGGGGAGTTGTGGAGTCTCCTTCTCTGGAGACATTCAAACCCCACCTGGATGCATTCCTGCATAGGTGATCCTGCTCTGGCAGGGGGGTTGGGCTGGGTGAGCTTTCAAGGTCCCTTCCAGCCCCTGACAATCTGTGTGATTCTGTGATCTGTGTGATATCCAAATCTAAACCTCCTCTGGGGCAGCCTGAGGCCATTTCCTCTTGTATCTCAGCAGGGCAGAGCAGAGGGGGAGCAGAACCTCCCTAGCCCTGCTGGCCACACTTTTCTTGATGCATGTCAGGCTCCCATTGGCTCTCCTGGCCCCCAGGGCACATTGCTGTCCCATGCAGAACTTGCTGTCCACCAGCACTCCAAGGTCTGTCTCCATGGATCTGCACTCCAGCAGGGCAGCTCCTAACCTGTCCTGGTGCCTGCTGTTATTCCTCCCCAGATGTAGGACCCTGCACTCCATGAGGTTTGCCTGCAGGCAGCTCCCAGCCTGTCCAGCTCTGGTTGGATGCCAGCACAGCCTGGCAGGTGTCAGCCACCCTCCAGTGCTGTATCATCAGAACTTGCTGAGGGTCCTCTCAATCCCCTCAGCCAGGTGGTTGATAAAGATACTGAGCAAAACTGAGCCAGTACTGATCCCTGGGGAACACCACTGGCCACAGTGACTCCAGGTTGACTCTGTGCCACTGATCCCAACCCTCTGAACTCTGTTGTCAAACCAGTTTCCAATCCACCCCCAGGTGGTGTCCCTCTGGTTGGTTCCAGCTTTGCAGCTGGAAGCATTGTGAGATCCAGCTGCCATCCATTTATATCAGAGGTATTTGGTGCCTGTCTGTACAGACCATGTTGTTCAAGCCTCTGTTACTGCAAGGCAAGCCAGCTTTTTAAATGAAAGAACTAATTAGGGAGGCTCCTGGGAAATTAGCTTTAACTTTAGAGATGTATTTGAACAGGAGGTTTCTCTGCCTGGCACAGCTAGAAGAGAGTGAAGATGGAAGCTATTATAGCCAGGCTACCTTCCCTGTGTCTTTATGCCAGCACCAATCTGTTTCAGATATAAGAAACAGCTGAAGATACTGAATAGCATCTCATACCATTGCCAGAAAGCTTCAGTGGGGTTACTTTTTTCACAGCATCACAGATTCAATCAGGTTGGAAGAGACCTCCAAGATCATCAAGTCCAACCTATCACCCAACAGCATCTAATCACTTAAACCATGGCACCAAGTGCCTCATCCAGGCCCTTTTTAAACACTTCCAGGGATGGTGACTCCACCACCTCCCTGGGCAGCACATCCCAATGGCAAATCTCTCTGTCTGGGAAGAATTTCTTCCTAACATCCAGCCTCAACCTCCTACGGCACAGCTTGAGGCTGTGTCCTCTTGTTCTGGTGCTGGTTGCCTGGGAGAAGAGACCAACCCCCACCTGGCTACAACCTCCCTTCAGGTAGTTGTAGACAGCAAGAAGGTCTCTCCTGAGCCTCCTCCTCTCCAGGCTAAGCAACCCCAGCTCCCTCAGCCTCTCCTCCCAGGGCTGTGCTCCAGACCCCTCACCAGCCTTGCTACCCTTTGCAGCCTTTTTGGGCTGAGAGGGTTTCTTTCACCCCAGGAGGTGATCAAGAATCACTTCAAGCCAAGGACCTGCTTCTGCCTCCCAAGGTGGCTGAGCATGCCCACAGCAGCTCATGGCCCTGCTTAGGTCATGCCAATGAGGCAGCTTCCCAGAGTCAGTGTCTTACCTCACCCTGTGGTTTGCAGCACTACTGAACAGGCTGTCCTCATAAAGAGAGCACGAGCAGACTCGTCAGAGGATGAGCAAACTGCTTTGCATAAAGCTGATAGACAATTTTTGAAGCACACTTTAATTGAGCACTGCAGTTAATTAGCTTTTCCCATGCCTTCAGCTTTGCTTCCTGGTTTTTGATTTGCAGGGTTGAGGTCAGGAGGGACAGAAAATGTGATAGGTGCAACCCTTGCTACCAGCACAGTGCCTGAGCAGAATTCATAGAATCACAATCACACAATCAACCAGGGTGGAAAAGACCTCAGGGATCATCAGGTCCACTGCTGAGACCCCACCTGGAGCAATGTGTCCAGTTCTGGAGCCTCTGTTCCAGGAAGGATCTGGAGGTGCTGGAAGGTGTCCAGAGCAGGGCCATGAGGATGAGCAGACGGCTGGAGCGGCTCTGCTATGAGGACAGACTGAGGGAGTTGGGGTTGTTCAGCCTTGAGAAGAGAAGGCTCTGAGGTGACCTCATTGTGGCCTTCCAGTATCTGAAGGGGGCTACAAGAAAGCTGGGGAGGGACTTTTGAGGGTGTCAGGGAGTGATAGGACTGGGGGGGATGGAGCAAAACTAGAAATGGGTAGATTGAGATTGGATGTTAGGAAGAAGTTGTTCCCCATGAGGGTGGTGAGAGACTGGCACAGGTTGCCCAGGGAGGTGGTGGAAGCCTCATGCCTGGAGGTGTTTGCAGCCAGGCTGGATGTGGCTGTGAGCAACTTGCTGTAGTGTGAGGTGCCCCTGCTCATGGCAGGGGGGTTGGAACTGGCTGAGCCTTGAGGTCCCTTCCAACCCTGGCAATTCTGTGATTCTATGATTTTACCTGCCCTGTTGCCCTACCCCTGATGCAGGCCAGGATGCCATTTGGCTTCTTGGCAACCTGGGCACACTGCAGGCTCATGTTCAGCCTACTATCAACCAGCACCCCCAGGTCCCTCTCTGCCTGGCTGCTCTCAGCCACTCTGTCCCCAGCCTGTAGCACTGCATGGGGTTGCTGTGGCCAATGTGCAGAACCTGGCACCTGGAGTTGTTAAATGACACATTGGATTTAAGACTTTTTTTAATTCTGAATTGGAGAATGGAGAAACCTTCTCTTGATGTCAGGAAAGTGAAGCAGAGGAATACAAAGGGCAGGAAAATCAAGCAGGAAACACAAGTCTGATGAAGACTCTGATAAAGCCTAGAGGAGAAGTGCAAATGACAGTATAGAAATAACAGCACAGATGCAGATCTATTTCATCAGACAAATAAGGTCATCACTGATGTGAAGTACATGAAAAATAGAAAGCAGTCTGCAGCCTGAGTTAGAAACTAGAAATAAGGAATTATTGAAGTGAAACTATTAGCATTCAAATGAAGCAGACTGGCAGCTGTGTGATGCTTTCTCCCCAGCAGATATTAGGAACACCACCACCAAGCAAGTCAGAACTGTGAGCTGTCTGCAAGCAAAGGTCTATTTGTTATCACAGAATTGTCAGGGTTGGAAGGGACCTCAAGGCTCAGCCTGTTCCAAGCCCCCTGCCATGGGCAGGGACACCTCACACTGCAGCAGGTTGCTCACAGCCACATCCAGCCTGGCCTTGCTTCTGCTTGCTCTGTAAAGCAAACTGTCTCCCCACTGCTTGAGCTAGCATGTTCTTGTGTGCTGTGCTCTCCAAATCACAGGCTCACAGGATGTTAGAGCTTGGAAGGGACCTCTGGAGATCATCAAGTCCAACCCCTCTACCAGAGCAGGACCATAGAATCTAGCACAGGTCACACATGAATGCATCCAGATGGATCTGAAAATTCTGCAGAGAAGGAGACTCTCTGGGCAGCCTGTGCCAGTGCTCTGTGACCCTCACAGTGAAGAAGTTCCTCCTTATGTTGAGGTGGAACCTCCTGTGCTGCAGCTTCCATCCACTGCTCCTTGTCCTATCCCAGGGTGCAAGTGAGCAGAGCCTGTCCCCTCCCTCTTGACCCCCAGCCCTCAGATATTGATGGGCATTGATTAGATCCCATCTCAGTCTTCTGCTCTCCAGACACAGCCCCAGAGCTCTCAACTTCTCCTCCTCAGGCAGTGCTGCAGTCCCTTCAGCATCCTTGTAGCCCTCTGTTGGACTCAGATTTCCTCTCAATGCAGGCAAGACAACAGCACACATCTCTGACTGATGCAGTAGCAAAACATTTGAGCAGGGCCAGCACCATCTGAGACCCTGCAAAGTCTGTGTGGCCTGAGGTGACCCAGTGGGCAAGGTCAGCAGGATCTCAGCTGCTTTCTTCCCATCCAGCTTAACCAGCAAGCAGATTATGAGCAGGCTTGGAGAGTTCCTGATTGCTTAACCCAATGAGAGCCTCTCCTTACTTTGCATTCCTTGGCCCATGCTGATGTGTGAGACTTCAAAGTCCATCCTAGGCTTGACAAGATGGTGCTCAGCCCTGAACCATTGCCTGCCAGGAGAGATGCTTCCCAGGGAGCAGTCCCACATTATTGGTTTGGCAGCCAGCTCATGAATGATGAATGCTGCTCTGTCGCTTCCCAAATGTGTTCTGCTTTCATCATCATCATCGTTCATCAGGAAGGGGAAAAGCCAAGTTAAGCATCTGTCTGTCAACAAATATTTCACCTTAGCTGTGTGGGTATTAAGAAAATGCCTGTTGAGTGCAGAGATGTTGTTTCCAGCACCAAAAAGGTTTTTCAAAGCCTCATGTGAAGTATCTTTTCTCCAGTGTTAGAATGAAATCACAGAATTGTCAGGGTTGGAAGGGACCTCAAGGAGCAGCCAGTTCCAACCCCCCTGCCATGGGCAGGGACACCTCACACTACAGCAGGTTGCTCACAGCCACATCCACCCTGGCTGCAAACACCTCCAGGGATGAGGCTTCCACCACCTCCCTGGGCAACCTGTGCCAGGCTCTCACCACCCTCATGGGGAAGAACTTCGTCATAACATCCAATCTGAATCTCCCCATTTCTAGTTTTGCTCCATTCCCCCCAGCCCTATCACTCCCTGACACCCTCAAAAGTCCCTCCCCAGCTTTCTTGTAGCTCCCTTCAAGCATTGGAAGGCCACAATTAGTTCTCCTTGGAGCCTTCTCTTCTCCAGACTGAACAGCCCCAACTCCCTCAGTCTGTCCTCATAGCAGAGCAGCTCCAGCCCTCTGCTCATCCTCATGGTCCTTCTCTGGACACCTTCCAGCACCTCCAGATCCTTCCTGTAACAGAGGCTCCAGAACTGGACACAGTGCTCCAGGTGAGGTCTCACCAGAGTGGAGCAGAGGGGAAGAATCACCTCCCTCGACCTCCAGGCCACACTCCTCTTGCTGCAGCCCAGGATGTGATCATTTTTCTGGGCTGCAAGTGCTCACTGCTGGCAACAGTTGATGTTACTTTGATTATTTTATGAATGGGTGAGAGCAGTGGGATTTTTCCAGTGACTGACTGCAGTTTTCTCTATGTCTTTGTGGGACTGAAAGCTGGAATTGGGAACCTGCAACAGTCTGGAAGATGACATAGTATCATAGTATCTGTCAGGGTTGGAAGGGACCACAAGGATCATCTAGTTCCAACCCCCCTGCCATGGCCAGGGACACCCCACACTACATCAGCCTGGCCAGAGCCTCAGCCAGCCTGGGCTTAAACACCTCCAGGGACAGGGCCTCAACCACCTCCCTGGACAACCCATTCCAGGGCTTCACCACTCTCATGGGGAAGAACTTCCTCCTCACCTCCAGCCTGATTCTCCCCACCTCCAGCTTCCTTCCACTCCCCCGAGTCCTATCACTCCCTGAGAGCCTGAGCAGTCCCTCCCCAGCCTTCCTGTAGCCCCCTTCAGATACTGGAAGGCCACAATGAGGTCACCTGGGAGCCTTCAGACATCTTGGTCATGTCCCAAGGATCCCAGCTCTGCCACTCCTCCCTGTGCCCTCCCACACCATGTTCCTGCAGGGCAGTTCCACCCCTCTTTGTGCTACCCTCCCACACAAGTCTTGTGGAAATAGGCCTGATGGAGAGTCACAAATCATAAGCCTGGACATGTTCTTGGAACTCTGTCCCACTTCCCAGAGACTCCATCCAGATTCCCTGCAATCCTGTGCCCTATGGTGATGCTTTCCTGGTCTTGGAGAGAGATCTGGTCTGAACACAGCATTAGCCTGGGCACCACAGCAGGGGTAGGACAAGAGGGCAGGTAGAATCATAGAATCATAGAATTGTTAGGGTTGGAAGGGACCTCAAGGCTCAGCCAGTTCCAATCCCCCTGCCATGGGCAGGGACACCTCACACTACAGCAGGTTGCTCACAGCCACATCCAGCCTGGCCTTAAAAGCCTCCAGGGATGAGGCTTCCACCACCTCCCTGGGCAACCGGTGCCAGGCTCTCACCACCCTCATGGGGAGCAACTTCTTCCTAACATCCAATCTGAATCTCCCCACTTCTAGTTTTGTTCCATTCCCCCCAGTCCTATCACTCCCTGACACCCTCAAAAGTCCCTCCCCAGCTTTCCTGTAGCCCCCTTCAGATACTGGAAGGCCACAATTAGGTCACCTGGGAGCCTTCTCTTCTCCATCCTGCACAACCCCAACTCCCTCAGTCTGTCCTCACAGCAGAGCAGCTCCAGCCCTCTGCTCCTCCTCTGTGAGGAGCCTGACAACGAGGAGGTCTCTCTGAGCCCATTCATTTAGGTGATCTTCTGTCAGCGTAGAATTTTGCTTTGACTGCCCAGAAACCTCTGTGGCAGAGGCAACACTTTTAAACAGGGACCTGTCTAATCTCAGCCTAATTTGCTGACTGACAACAGCAGCACTGAGATCCCCTGAGAGGCTTTTCCCCTCCATTTCTATGCAAGGGGAATCACATCACTCCAGCTCTCTCCTGGCAGCACACAGATCCTGTCAGCCTCAGTGGCTTCCCTGGAGACACCACTCCTAGGTAGGGAGAGAGCACAGCAGAGCAGCAGCTCCTGTGGAAACTGGCTGTAGATGGAATTGGTTTTGTCTATTCAAAATGGATGTGCTCAACATTTGGCTCTGACTATCCACATGAATCTGTATTTTCAGCTTGTCTGCAGTCTATTTCTGGGCAAAGTAGGGATGAAAATAGGGTTTTGCATAACCCTGATGAAAGCCTCTGTCAAGGAAAGGGAAAGAAATAAGTACAAGAGACTTGTTAATGAAGCAGGAAGAACATCTGGAGACAGAGAATTGTGGTGAGGGAGCCTGGTGCTCTAATTAAGCCATCTGCTTTTAAATCTGATTTCCCTTAGCAACTGCTTTAAGCACTGGGGCAGCCCTGCGTGGCACTGAGCTGAACCCCCTTGGAGCCATCTCATTCCCTCTTCCCCTGGGCACACAGGCAGCTCTTCCACACTGCCTTCCCCCAGGTGGTGCAAAAAAAGCCCCCAGAGCCATGGTTCTCATGCAAGAGTGCTCCAGACAGGTGGTTGCAGGACCAGAGGATCACAGGATCACAGGATGTTAGGGGCTGAAAGGGACCTCCAGAGATCATTGAGTCCAACCCCCTGCCAGAGCAGAAGCATAGGTTGGATGTTAGGAGGAAGTTCTTCCCCATGAGGGTGGTGAGAGCCTGGCACAGATTGCCCAGGGAGGTGGTGGAAGCCTCATGCCTGGAGGTGTTTGCAGCCAGGCTGGATGTGGCTGTGAGCAACCTGCTGTAGTGTGAGGTGTCCCTGCCCATGGCAGGGGGTTGGAACTGTCTGAGCCTTGAGGTCCCTTCCAACCGTGGCAATTCTCTGATTATCTCCAGGAAAGCAGGGCTCCAGCACACACAGTGCTTACCTGGGACAACAAAACACCATCCAGACTAAGCAGCCCCTCACAGCCACATCCAGCCTGGCTACAAAAACCCTCAGGGATGAGGCTTCCACCACCTCCCTGGGCAGCCTGTGCCAGGCTCTCACCACCCTCATGGGGGGCAACTTCTTCTTAACATCCAAGCTCAATCTACCCATTTCTAGTTTTGTGCCACTCCCTCCCCAGCTTTCCTGTAGCCCCCTTCAGATACTGGAAGGCCACAATTAGGTCTCCTCAGACACATCTCTTCTCCAGACTGAACAGCCCCAGCTCCCTCAGTCTGTCCTCATAGCAGAGCAGCTCCAGTCCCCTGCTCCTCCTCAGGGCCCTTCTCTGGACACCTTCCAGCACCTCCAGATCCTTCCTGCAATAGAGGCTCCAGAACTGGACACAGTGCTCCAGGTGTGATCTCACCAGAGTGGAGCAGAGGGGAAGAATCACCTCCCTGGCCCTGCTGGCTGTGCTTCTCTTGCTGCAGCCCAGGCTCTGGCTGGCTCTCTGGGCTGCAAGTGCTCACTGCTGGCTCCTGTTGAGCTTCTCATCCCTCAGCACCCCCAAGGCCTTTTCTTCAGGGCTGCTCTCAAGCCAGTCCCTGCCCAGCCTGTATCAGTGCTTGGGATTGCTCCAACCCAGATGCAGGACCTTGTACTTGGTCTTGTTGAGCCTCATGAGGTTGTCATATGCTCACCTCTCCATCCTGTCAAGGTCCCTCTGGATGCCATCCCTTCAATATGCAGTTGTCAGAGTACCACAGTATCACAGCACATGAGAGGTTGGAAGGGACTTCCAGAAAGCATCGAGTCCAACCCCCCTGCCAGAGCAGCAGCACCTAGGATGGTCCACACAGGAATGCTCAGCTCTGCACAGACAGCTGGGGAGAGAAAATGCCTTCTATACTCTGGGTAGCATCAGATTGTAATTAGAGAGCATGAATTCAGACTGTAAATGTCCCCAAAGATGGCATCTGCAGTGCCTTGCTATGGTAATTGGTGCCTTTGCTCACTCCTAGACTGCAGACACCATAATTATTTCACAGCATTCTCCTACTAGTTGGGGGGAAGAAAAACCCAACCCCCAAACCTGTTTGCTTTCTGTTTGGGTGGGCAGGAAGGAGAGCAGCTGCTGATTTGTATTTATTGGGTTGTTAGTCTGAGAAAGAGAGGCACACAACAGCACAAGGTGTCTCATGTCACTTCTCCTGCCTTCCCTTAGATTAGCTCCCACTGGAGATAATCGCAGCTCCATCCATTCCAGGGTGCTTCAGAATGCCTCCCTTGATGTAGTGCATATGCAACCAAGGTGCAGTTCATAATCAATACCTTGACAAACTGTGGCTGATGGTTCTTCCTATGAATAACTGCTGCTCTTGTTTTAACTCTGAAGCTGGCACAGATTGCCCAGGGAGGTGGTGGAAGCCTCCTGCCTGGAGGTGTTTGCAGCCAGGCTGGATGTGGCTGTGAACAGCCTGCTGTAGTGTGAGGTGTCCCTGCCCATGGCAGGGGGGTTGGAACTGGCTGACCCTTGAGATCCCTTCCAACCCTGACAATTCTCTGATTCTATGATCTATGCTTATCTATATCTGTCAATTACACACAAGCTACCCATGGGACAGCAATGTGCCCTGGTGGCCAAGAAGGCCAATGGGATCCTGGGGTGCATTCAGAGGAGTGTGTCCAGCAGATCCAGGGAGGTTCTCCTCCCCCTCTTCTCTGCCCTGCTGAGACCTCACCTGGAATATTGCATCCAGTTTGGGGCTCCCCAGTTCCAGAGGGACAGGGATCTGCTGGAGAGAGTCCAATGGAGGGCGACAAGGATGATTGAGGGACTGGGGCACTGCCTTATGAGGAGAGGCTGAGGGACCTGGGGCTTCTTAGTCTGGAGAAGTCTGAGACCCCAGGCCCAGGCACCATTATAAAGGGGCTGTACTCTTTCTATAGAGGCTGGGTTTGTTACACCACCAAAATGTTTTGTGTTTTTCACAGAATCACAGGATTAACCAGGTTGGAAAAGTCCTTCAGGATCATCAAGTCCAAGCTATCAGCCAACACCACCTAATCAACTAAATCATGGCACTAAACCAAGTGCCTCATCCAGTCTCTTCTTAAACACTCCCAGTGATGGTGACTCCACCACCTCCCTGGGTAGCACATTCCAATGGCCAATCTCTCTTCCTGGGAAGAACTTCTTCCTCCCATCCATCCTAAACTGCCAAATTGTTTTAGAATCATAGAATTGCTGGGATTTCAGAGGACCTCAAGGATCAGCCAGTTCCAACCCCCCTGCCATGGGCAGGGACACCTCACACTACAGCAGGTTGCTCACAGCCACATCCAGCCTGGCTGCAAACACCTCCAGGCATGAGGCTTCCACCACCTCCCTGGGCAGCCTGTGCCAGGCTCTCACCACCCTCATGGCAAAGAATTTCTTCCTAATATCCAATCAACCCATTTCTAGGGCTTTTTCCATTTCCCCCAGTCCTATCACTCCCTGACACCCTTGAAGTCCCTCACCTGCTCCATTTCCCCTCCACCCCCACCTCCCTTTTTCCCCTCAAACCCAGGGCACCTGGGCTCTGGGGCAGTCTCCTCCCACCCCAGGTGTGGCCACTTGGCCCTCCCCACCCACTCCCCTATTTAATGCCCCCCAGGAAGGGCAGTAGCCCCAAGCTGAGCCCATCTGGGCTGAGGATCCTCCTCTGATCCCTGGTGAGTGCCCCTGGTGCACACTGGGTGATGGTGGTGGTGACAACAAAGGCCGGGGGGCCTGGTGGCCCCCCGGTTGTTAGGGCAATGACTGATGACCACTCCAATATCACCCATGGCTGCTGGCTGGGCTTCCTCACTGGGGCTGAGCTCCTCTGGGTGGTATCTTGGCTGGTTGAGGGTCTTGCCTCCAGCTCTGGGATGGGTGCAGCAATGCTGGTGGTGGAACAGGAGCTGTTTAGTCAGATGAGATTTTGCTAATTACACTATTTGTACCTGGAGGCCTTTTGAGTCTGCTCTCATGCAATAAATCTCTGCTGCTGTGCCTCATTTACAGACCTTTTCTTCCCCTTCACTGCTGCCTTTCAGAAATAAGGAAGGAAAGGAGGAAAAAAGGCAATAAAGTATATCTGGAAAATGCATTTTGTTATTAATCAGCTCTGAACAGGAAGCCTTCAGGAAGAGGGGCAGGTGGGGAAGTCAGAATCACTTCTTAGGAATCACAAGACAAACTTCATAAGGAACAGACAGCAAAAGATTGCACCCTCTCCATTGTGGCTATGCTTCATAAATGCAGGGGGGGAGTGTGGGGGGTGGGAAAGAAGAGTTCAAGTTGGCTTGGAACTCTCAGTCACACTTCTCTACAGAAGGAATCACTGAGAAAAGGACATGGTGAAAATCATAGAATCAATGAGGTTGGAAAAGACCTCAGAGATCATCAAATTCAACCTATCATCCAACACCTCATGACTAACTAAACCATGGCTTCAAATGATACTGTGATACAAGTGCCACGTCCAATCCCTTTTTGAACACCTCCAGGGACAGGGACTCTACCACCTCCCTGGGCAGCACATTCCAATGGCCAATTACTCTTTCTGGGAGGAACTATCTCCTCACCTCCAGCCTAAACCTCCCCTGCCACAGCTTGAGACTGTGTCCTCTTGTTCTGGTGCTGGGTGCCTGGGAGAAGAGACCAACCCCCACCTGGCTACAACCTCCCTTCAGGAAGTAGAGAGCAATGAGGTCACCCCTGAGCCTCCTCCTCTCCAGGCTTAGCAACCCCAGCTCCCTCAGCCTCTCCTCACAGGGCTGTGCTTGAAGTGAACACCCATCCTTCATAACTGTTCAGAGAATCAGAGTTGTTAGATTTGGAAGGGACCTCAAGGACCATGGAGTTTTGCATGGATCCAGGTGATGTCATTATTTCTGCCTTGTGTCATGAACCTTAATTATACTTTCCATCTTCCTTTCCATCACTTTAATGAGTCCATTAATTATTTCCCTCAGATTTTTCAAAGGACACAGCTGTGAGGGCAGATAGAAGGGAGCCAAGGTGCAGGATCCAATTCTGGCACGTGGTTATTTCCCACATTTAAATGGGGTGTGGGGAGAGGGGCTTCAGGGACTGTCCTCTGTCAACTCTATCAGACCACCTGAGCATAAGGTTAAAATGTTAGTGAATGGGACCAAGGCTCACTAAGATATGGTCAGTGAGTCTAAAAATCACAGAAACATTCAGGTTGGAGAAGACCCTCAGGATCACCAAGTCCAACCCACAACCCTACTCTACAAGGGTCACCCCTAAACCATAGCCCCAAGCACCACAGACAAACCAGCACATAAAAATCACCCAATGCTGCTGTGCCTGGGGCCACAGAGTGAACCAGGCTGAGGAAAGGGTCTGGGTGTGAGTAATTGTGTCAGGTTACACCCATCCCTGGAGGGGGCTGAAAAGAACCTGGCCCCTAGAGAGACTTAGTTCCCTCTCCCAGCAGGAGGGGTCCCTGGGTCGAGGTCTCTTCCACTCCCCCTTCCTGCCCACCCAGCCTGTTTAAGGGGAGCCATCTTCATGCCTTCTTCTCTCTTGCTCCTTGCCTGCTGTTTCTCCTGTTGTTACCAGGTGGTGAGGCTTGCCTCATGCTGTGTCCACGCTCCTAAGGACTGCCTCTAGGGAGAATCCACATTTAGGACTAGGGGGAATGGAATGAAGCTGGAGGTGAGGAGGAAGTTCTTCCCCATGAGAGTGGTGAAGCCCTGGAATGGGTTGTCCAGGGAGGTGGTTGGGGCCCCATCCCTGGAGGTGTTTAAGGCCAGGCTGGCTGAGGCTCTGGCCAGGCTGATGTAGTGTGGGGTGTCCCTGCCCATGGCAGGGGGGTTGGAACTAGATGATCCTTGTGGTCCCTTCCAGCCCTGACTGATACTATGATACTAGTATGATACACTTACATCCAGGGATTCCTATGCCAGCTGGGCCTGGGTTTGTACATGGTTTTTCATTTACCCTTTTTCCTTACCCCTTTGTGACTTCCCTTTTACTCAAATGCCATCTCTATTTTGTTAAACTTGCCTTTCTATTTCCAGATCGATTCCAGGCTGTTTCTTTGGTGATTTTTACCTCCCTTTTCTCCTGCCTAATTTGCCTTTACCCTCCCAGGAACAAAAGGGGAGGAGGGAGGCAGTCTAAATCTGTTACCTTTGAGGCTTTTGGACTCCAGGAAAGCTTAAACCACCACAGTAATTCATAAAATAAGGTTAATTTAGGACCCAGATCAGGGTCATTTTATGGTCCCACTAAAGCCCTGATGGCAAAACTTGAGGAGGTGACCTGGGGCTGGGAGCACTGAGACAAGAGCAGGGATGGGAACCATCAAAAAGAATCTTGGTGACATGGCAGCCTGGCAGTCTTCAGTAAGTCATCAGCTCCTAAATGATCTGTAATCATTGACCCAAAATATGCTTTCAGTCCATCTATACAGCCATCTAGTGCAGCTTCAAGCAATGTGATTCAGGATTCAGTATCACCCAGGTTGGAAGAGACCTCAAAGGTCATCAAGTCCAACCTGTCACCACAGACCTCATGACTAGAGTAGGGAGGACACTACTGCCCACTGCAGGCTTGAACTCACAACCTTCCCATTAAGGGTCTTATGTGCTGCCAACTGAGCCACATCCTGGGTGGTGAGGGATTTTTTAGGGTGTCAGGGAGTGATAGGACTGGGGGGAGTGGAAAAAACACTAGAAATGGGTAGATTGAGATTGGATGTTAGGAAGAAGTTCTTCACCATGAGGGTGGTGAGAGACTGGCACAGGTTGCCCAGGGAGATGGTGGAAGCCTCCTGCCTGGAGGTGTTTGCAGCCAGGCTGGAGGTGGCTGTGAGCAACCTGCTGTAGTGTGAGGTGTCCCTGCCCAAGGCAGGGGGGTTGGAAGTGGCTGAGCCTTGAGGTCCCTTCCAACCCTGACAATTCTATGAGTCTATAATGTATACCACATCAGCACCTGACTGGTGTAATCAAACTTGCCCAGGCACACAGCACTGGGAAAGGATTTGGGCTGCCACATGACTGAGTTAAGAGGCAGGGTGTGAAAGGGAAATTAACATTTATGCAGGGACAGCTTTGATTTGGTCACAACAGCAGAGGGTTTATGCCCTTAAGGCCCCCTGGGTGTTCACAGTATAACTAAGGTTGGAAGAGACCTCGAGGATCATCGAGTCTAACCTGTCACCACAGACCTCATGACTAGACCATGGCACCAAGTGCCACATCCAATCCCCTCTTGAACACCTCCAGGGATGGGGACTCCACCACCTCCCTGGGCAGCACATTCCAACAACGAATGACTTGCTCAGTGAAGAATTTGCTCTTCACCTCAAGTCTAAACCTCCCCTGGCACAGCTTGAGACTGTGCCCTCTTGTTCTGGTGCTAGCTGCCTGGGAGAAGAGACCAACCCCTTCCTGGCTATAACCTCCCTTCAGGTAGTTGTAGAGGGCAATGAGGTCTCCCCTGAGCCTCCTCTTCTCCAGGCTAAACAACCCCAGCTCCCTCAGCCTCTCCTCACAGGGCTGTGCTCAAGGCCTCTCCCCAGCCTTGTTGCCCTTCCAAGCATTATAAATGCTTGATGATGACTTAAACATGCCCAGGTTTTTTTTCTCCTTCTCCTGCTGATGTGGGTCTGAGGGGCAGGAGATAAAAGGTGGGGTTTGAGTTGTGTGGTTTGACTTGTTTGGCCTTTCCTCAGCCAGTGCCACCTCAGCCCTGTCCACGTGGCCTGGTTTGCCATCCAGCACAGAGCAGGTTGCCTTAGCTTCCTGCAACTGCTCAAATTGTTATTTGCCAACTGTTGTGGATCACAGGCATTTGCAGTTCTGCACAGACAGGCAAATGCTGCTTAAAATAACCCACATCCTGCAGCTCTTCCCTCAGGAGCTTAGCCATGAACATTTTCAGTGTACCCATTAATGAGACCAAGCTTCTTCCTCCCACTCGCCTGATTAAAATATTTAAAGGCATATTGGACCAATTCAGACTGCCTGCTGAGCACCAGGCAAGCTCTCCCCTCTGTTAGCTGGCTTGCTCTTCCTGAGCAAAGAGGGAGAGGCAATCTCAATAAATCAGAAGCCTGCTCTTAAGTCAGGGATGCTCTCCCACACTTTGAGTCCTGTGTCCAGTTCTGGGCCCCTCAGTTTAGGAAGGAGGTTGACTTGCTGGAACAAGTCCAGAGAAGGGCAACGAAGTTGGTGAGGGGTTTGGAACACAGCCCTGTGAGGAGAGGCTGAGGGAGCTGGGGTTGCTTAGCCTGGAGAAGAGGAGGCTCAGGGGTGACCTTCTTGCTCTCTACAACTCCCTGAAGGGAGGTTGTAGACAGGCAGAGGTTGGTCTCTTCTCCCAGGCAGCCAGCACCAGAACAAGAGGACACAGTCTCAGGCTGCGCCAGGGGAGGTTCAGGTTGGATATTAGGAAGAAGCTCTACACAGAGAGAGTGATTGCCCATTGGAATGGGCTGCCCAGGTGGAGTCACCATCCCTGGAGGTGTTCAGGAGGAGACTTGATGGGGTGCTTGGTGCCATGGGTTAGTTGTTTAGGTGGGTTGGATTGGTTGATGGGTTGGACACGATCTTGAAGGTCTCTTCCAACCTGGTTTATTATTATTATTAGTGATGGCAGGGGGATTTGAGATGGAGCAGACAGGTGTCAGGTTGGACCAAGGCCTATGAAAGAAGTGATGCAGAAGGCAGCAGAGCTGTTGCACCACCTAAGGTAAGGAAGGATCTGTTGCAAGTGGGCTTAAAATTCAGCAAAAGGAATACCTGGGTCTGCCAAAAGAGTTCAAAGGCTGGAAAGGAGCCTCAGGATCACCAAGTCCAACCCAGAACCCTACTCTGCAATGCTCACCCCCCAAGCACCACATCCAAACCACCTGGAAACACAGCCAGGCTTGGGGACTCCACCACCTCCCTGGGCAGCACATTCCAAGGCCTGACCACTCTTGCCATCCAAAAATGTTTCCTAATGTCCAGTCTGAACCTACCCAGTGGCAGCTTGAGGCCATTCCCTCATTGCTGTCTACAACTACCTGAAAGGACATCATGGAGGGGCTGCTGCTGGTCTCTTCTCACAGGGAATTAGTGACAGAACAAGAGGCAATGGCCTCAAGATGTGACTGGGTAGGTTTAGACTGGACATTAGGAAACATTTTTGGATGGCAAGAGTGGTCAGGCCTTGGAATGTGCTGCCCAGGGAGGTGGTGGAGTCCCCAAGCCTGGCTGTCTTTCAAGGTGGTTTGGATGTGGTGCTTGGGGCTATGGTTTAGGGGTGAACCTTGTGGAGTAGGTTGGACTTGGTGATCCTGAGGGTCTTTTCCAACCTGAACACTTCTGTGACTCTGTGATCTGCTGCCTGGCTGAGCCACCCTACAGTGCTGCAGGCTGCCCTGGATCAGTGCATGAGCTTTCCACACAGCCCACCCACTAAAATGGGAGGGAGGAGGAGAAGTGACGTGAGTGAGAAGAAAAGGCCAGGGGAGGCTTGCTGAAAGGAGGTGCAGGGCAGGCAGCAGAGTAACACAGACACAAATGAGCAGGGGGAGCAACTGAGCCGGGCACATACAGCACATCCCAGCACAGCTCCCATCCTTCCCGGTTCGGGGGGGCTGCTCTGATGAATGACTCCACCGGCACGTGGGAGAGAGATGCTGAAGAACTTTCTCCTTAATCCACAGGCGAGGCACAAACAGTTTCTGATGGAAAACAATATTAACATTGTTGTTTTTACAGGGGGGGGGAAAAAACCTCAATAACAACAACTAACAACATCCATTAATCACACAGCTGGCACTCTGAGGAGCTGAGCAGGGCAGGAGAGCAAACTGATTGCAGGAGTTGCCTATTCCCCCCCCCCCCCCCCCATCACTCAGCATTTCAAAGCTTCAGTCTTTGCTGGCCCTTTAAGTTGGAATTGCTCTTTTAATGAGAGCACTTGAGAGAGCCATACATTTTAATTAGGGGCCAGCACAGCTGAGGAGTTGGGAAAACAGAGAGAGAGCATTGCCCACTCGCACTGAGTAAATCAAGACAGATGCCTTGCTGGGCGTCCATACATCAATATGACGACGTAATCTGCCGAGCAGGAAACCCATCCCTGCTCCAGCATCACTTGGTCTTGCTTCAGAGGCTTAGCCCAAGGGCTGCATCTGATGAGTGCCAGCTGAACTGCCTCATGTGGGATGCAAAACTGGGACAAAACCATACCTAATGGGATGTGGTTCTCCCACAGGGCTCTGAAACCGAAAGGACCCTCCAGGAGATTCAAAGTTCACAGAACCACAGAAATATTCAGGTTGGAAAAGAGCCTCAGGATCACCAAGTCCAACCCACAACCCTACTCTGCAACGTTCACCCCCAAGCACCACATACAAAACACCCTGAAACACAGCCAGGCTTGGGGACTCCACCACCTCCCTGGGCAGCACATTCCAAGCCCTGACCACTCTTGCCATCACAAAATGTTCCCTAATGTCCAGTCTAAACCTACCCAGTGGCAGCTTGAGGCCATTCCCTCTTACTCTGTCACTAATTACCTGTGAGAAGAGACCAGCAGCAGCCTCTCCACAACCTCCTTTCAGGCAGTTGTAGACAGCAATGAGGTCTCCCCTCAGCCTCCTCTCTTTCACACTAACCATCCCCAGCTCCTTCAGTCTCTCCTCATCAGATTTATTCTCCAGGCCCTTCACAGCTTCCTTGCCCTCCTCTGCCCTGGCTCCAGCACCTCCACATCCCTCTTGGATTGAGGTGCCCAAAACTGGACACAGTACTTGAGGAGTGGCCTGAGCAGAGCTGAGTCCCAGGGCACAATCCCCTCCCTGCCCCTGCTGGAGTCCTGGAGTGCATTTCTAATCCCAGCCAGGATGCCTTTGGCTTTCTTGGCCCCCTGGGCACACTGCTGGCTCCTCTTCAGCTACTTGTCCATGAGCACCCCCAGGTCCCTTTCTGCCAGACAGCTTCCCAGCAACACTGCCCCAGGCTTCCCTCAATCTGCTGAACTCTACTTACCACTACCTTGCTTCTCCTTTTGGAGAAGCTCAATTTGGAGCTGCCAAATTGGTGGCTTGAACACAGCAACTGCAGGGTGAGAAAGGTGTGAGCCCTGGGATATAAATTGTAGGAGCCTGGGCTTGCATGTGCTCAGCCCAGCAAGCAGGAACACTGCTGGAAAGTATCCTGACTAAGCCTACAAGGACACCCAGGTTGTATCATCCCACTTTTCACTGAAAGGGTTCCCAAACACTGGAAGAGCCTCCCCAGGGAGGGGGTGAATCCCCATCCCTGGAGGTGTTTCAAAGAGGTGGAGATGTGGTGCTGAGGGACATGGTTTATCATCACATTAGAAGTTGCAAGGAACCTCCAGAGATCATCCAGTCCAACCCCCCTGCCAAAGCAGTGTCACCCAGGGTAGGCTGCACAGGAATGCATCCAGGTGAGGTTGGAAAGTCTCCAGAGAAGGAGACTCCACAACCTCTCTGGGCAGCCTGCTCCAGGGCTCTGTCACACTCACTGCAAAGAAGTTTCTCCTCATGTTGAGCTGAAATCTTCAATGTTCAAGCTTGTACCTGTTGTTCCTTGGCTTATTCCTGTGCACCACCCTTTTGGCCCCCTCCCCTTGACCCCCAGCCCTCAACTATTGATAGACATTGATCAAATCCCTCTCAGCCTTCTCATCTCCAGACTAAACAGCCCCAGGGCTCTCAGCCTCTCTTCAGAGGGGGGATGCTCAAGTACCCTAATCATCCTTGTGGCTCTGCCTTGAACTCTCTCCAGCAGGTCTCTGTCTCTCTTGAACTGGGGAGCCTGGGGAACTGGTAGAGTTAGAGAACCATTGGACCTGATGATCTTAAATGCCTTTTCCAAAGGAAATAACTCTATCTAAGATTCTTTTTGGGGATGCCTGCTTATGCAGACTTTCTCTCCCACTTCTGATGTTCATCAATATTTTATGAACTGATCACAGAATTGCCAGGGTTGGAAGGGTCCTCAAGGCTCAGCCAGTTCCAACCCCCCTGCCATGGGCAGGGACACCTCACACTACAGCAGGTTGCTCACAGCCACATCCAGCCTGGCTGCAAACACCTCCAGGCATGAGGCTTCCACCACCTCCCTGGGCAGCCTGTGCCAGGCTCTCACCACCCTCCTGGGGAACAACTTCTTATTTTCACATGATTTTTACCTGGAAACACACTGACAGGTTGAAAAAACAAATCATGGCCCTGAGCTGTGCTAAATAAAAGCTAATAAAGTGGTTGCCATGATATCACAGTGAGGTTCAGGAGGATGCATAGCCACCCACGCAGCTGCTACGATTTTGGCTAAGGAGCAGCAGGAGCTCCTCAGAAGACATTCCTTCAGGGGGAAAACCAACCCCTAAATAAAACCAAAATAGCATAAAGCCCCTGGATAAAGCAGAAACTGAATTAAAAGCCTGGGGGAGGAGGAGGAAAAAAAAAAGGCAAACTTGGCAACCTTTTGAGAACATATTTAGAGACCTTCAGATTAGAGACCACAGAGGTAACAATTTGCAGAGGACAGCAATAGTTTTTTTAAGGTCAATTTGTCTTCCCTGAGCTAAGGAAACTCCAGGAAAAAGGAGGTCAGGAGGAAGTTTTACACAGAGAGTGATTGCCCATTGGAATGGGCTGCCTGGGGAGGTGGTGGAGTCGCTGTCACTGGAGGTGTTCAGGAGGAGACTTGACAGGGTGATTGGTGCCATGGGTTAGTTGGTTAGGTGGTGTTGGATGATAGGTTGGACATCATGATCTTGAAGGTCTCTTCCAACCTGGTCTATTCTATTCTATTCTATTCTGTTCTAATGGAATCTACAAAGCAGGATGGCAGAGGAGATTGGCTGCTGTCACTTGTGGTGGCTGGAGCCCAGCATCAGTCAAACACCGACAGCTGCCTGCTCACCTTCCCCTGCCCCAGGGAATGGGGTAGAGAATTGGAGGGGTAAAGGGAATCATAGAATGGTTTGGGTTGGAAGGGACCTTGAAAGTCATCTGGTTCCATCTCCCCCTGCCATGGGCAGGGACACCTTCCTCTAGACTAGGCTGCTCAAAGACTCATCCAACCTGACTCTGAACACCCCCAGGGATGAGGCCTCAACCACCTCCCCAGGCAACCTGCTCCAGTATTCCACCACCCTCATAGCAAAGAACTTGTTCACAACATCCAATCTAAATTTGCTCTTTTCTAGTTTGAAGCCATTGCTCCTTGTCCTATCATTCCAGGCCTTTGCAAACAGTCTCTCTCCATCCTTCTTGTAGCAGCCTGTCAGTACCTGGAGGGGACTATTAGGTCTCCCCAGCAAACCCACTTCTCCAGGCTGAACACCCCCAGCTCCCTCAGCCTGTCCTTGTAGCAGAGCTGCTCCAACCCCCTGATCATTTTCATGGCCCTCCTCTGGACCCTCTCCATCAGCTCCATGTCCTTCCTATACTGAGAGCTCCAGAGCTGCACACAGTACTCCAGGTGAGGTCTCAGCAGAGCAGAGCAAAGTGGCAGAATCACCTCTCTGGCTCTGCTGGCAATGCATCTTTTGATGCAGCCCAAGCTGTGATTTGCCTCTTGTGCTGCAAGCTCACCTTGCCTGCTCCTGTCCAGCTTCTCATCCACCAGCACCCCCAAGTCCTTTTCTACATCTGAGGTGATCTCAACACAGCCTGAACAGGTTAACTGAGGAAAAGAAACCACATTATCCCTCCCACATACAAGAGGAATATGGACATGCTGGAAGGTGTCCAGAGAAGGGCCACGAGGTTGAGCAGAGGGCTGGAGCTGCTCTGCTGTGAGGACAGACTGAAGGAGTTGGGGCTGTTCAGTCTGGAGAAGAGAAGGCTCCAAGGTGACCTCATTGTGGCCTTCCAGTATCTGAAGGGGGCTACAGGAAGGCTGGGGAGGGACTGCTCAGGATCTCAGGGAGTGATAGGACTAGGGGGAATGGAATGAAGCTGGAGGTGGGGAGATTCAGGTTGGAGGGGAGGAGGAAGTTCTTCCCCACGAGAGTGGTGAAGCCCTGGAATGGGTTGTCCAGGGAGGTGGTTGGGGCCCTGTCCCTGGAGGTGTTTAAGCCCAGGCTGGCTGAGGCTCTGGCCAGGCTGATGTAGTGTGGGGTGTCCCTGCCCATGGCAGGGGGGTTGGAACTGGATGATCCTTGTGCTCCCTTCCAACCCTGACTGATACTATGATACTATTACCTCTTTTCAAACCAGTAGCAGTGAGCAGCCCTGTGCTGGGTAACAGAAAGAAAACGTGGTCCAGGGCTGGGTGAGTCCTGCGATATTTTGAAGCAACCATGCCCCCTGCTGATTTCATTGGATTGATTTTCATGGTTTGGTTTGGGTTGGGTTTGTTTTTTTCTTTTCTTTAGCCTCAGAGCTCTATAGCTGGTGAGAACATCCAGACAGACTGATTAGTGCTCAAGGTCAATAATTCAGATGCCTTGCTGGCTGGTAAAAACCCAAACAAACCCCCCTCTCTTTCAGCACTGAAATCAGATGCTTATGATTGATTTCTTCAGTTCTGAAGCAGAAGGCAAGGAGAGGAACAGCACATCCTTGCAGGGCCAGCCTTCCTGAGAGCATGCTGAGTAGTTTGTATGCTCTTTGTAGCATTCAATGAGGAAATAAATGCCTGAGGAGGAGGAGGAGTACTAGCAGCAATAATAGTGATGATAATGATGCTAATAATGCTAATAATAATAATAATGTGGCTGTGAGCAACCTGCTGCAGTGTGAGGTGTCCCTGCCCATGGCAGGGGGCTTGGAACTGGATGCTCCTTGAGGTCCCTTCCAACCCTGACAGTTCTGTGATAATAATAATAGTAGTAATATTGACAACAATAACAACAATAAGAATACAATCAGCAGTGTGTGACCAGGGGATAATAATACAAACAGCATCATAGAGTCACAGAATGGTTAGGATTGGAGGGGACTTCAAGGATCATCCAGTTCCAACTCCCCTGCCATGGGCAGGGACACCTCACACTACAGCAGGTTGCTCACAGCCACATCCAGCCTGGCTGCAAAAACCTTCAGGGATGAGGCTTCCACCACCTCCCTGGAAGTCTGTGACCAGGGGACTTGCTGGGTTAATAAAGCATCTGTGGATGTTTGTCAGCTACCTGCACAGTAAAATCCTCTCACTTTCTAGCCTGCCTACAAGGGTGAGCCATCAGCTGCCCATTTACAATGATCCTGGAAGCCTCATCCCTGGAGGTTTTTGCAGCCAGGCTGGATGTGGCTGTGAGCAACCTGCTGTAGTGTGAGGTGTCCCTGCCCATGGCAGGGGGGTTGGAACTGGCTGATCCTTGAGGTCCCTTCCAACCCTTACAGTTCTATGATTACTGAAACTGTATCCCCATCAAATGCTCACCTTCTGGAAACCTTGACCAAGCCAGGGACCAGGCAGAAGAAGGCTGGGGGTATCTCAGCTGTTAGTAGAGAGGGTAGATTATGGAGGATATAATACAAGAGGTTGGAGAGAGGCTTCAAGGTTCAGCTGGACCATCTTTTACCTGTGTGTATGTAGAGAGAGTCTGGCAGGCAGGATGTGGCTGTGAGCAACCTCCTGTAGGGTGAGGTGTCCCTGCCCATGGCAGGGGGGTTGGAACTGGCTGAGCCTTCCCTACAAACCCTGACAATTCTATGAGTCTATGAGTGAGCAGCACAATAAAAAGAGCCTGTTGTGGAACAGCAATCACTCTTGTTTTATGGGAACATTTTGACAGTAAACCTCAGCAGAGTCATCAGTAGGTGCAGAGATCGCCCCTAAAGCTTCTCTGCTTGCATGTCAGTCAACAAAAGTAGGGAAAAAAGTAAGAAACCCCAGTGGTGTGCTGCCATGGTGGGGGAAAAGTGGGCTCTGGGCTCACACTGCCCCCTCAGCTCTCCAGGAGAGGTCCAGCAAACCTCCATCTCATAGAGTCACAGCTTCATGGAATGCTTTAAGTTGGAACCGACCTTAAACAATTTAATAGAATAGAATAGACCAGGTTGGAAGAGACCTTCAAGATCATCCTGTCCAACCTGTCATCCAACACCACCTAATCAACTAACCCATGGCACCAAGCACCCCAGCAAGTCTCCTCCTGAACACCTCCAGTGATGGTGACTCCACCACCTCCCCAGGCAGCCCATTCCAATGGGCAATCACTCTCTCTGTGTAAAACTTCTTCCTGACCTCCAGCCTAAACCTCCCCTGGCACAGCCTGAGACTGTGTCCTCTTGTTCTGGTGCTGGTTGCCTGGGAGAAGAGACCAACCTCTGCCTGTCTACAACCTCCCTTCAGGTAGTTGTAGAGAGCAAGAAGGTCTCCCCTGAGCCTCCTCTTCTCCAGGCTGAGCAACCCCAGCTCCCTCAGCCTCTCCTTACAGGGCTGTGTTCCAAACCCCTCACCAACTTCCTTGTCCTTCTCTGGACACCTTCCAGCAAGTCAACCTCATTCCTAAACTGAGGGGCCCAGAACTGGACACAGGACTCAAGGTGTGGCCTAACCAGTGCTGAGTCCAGGGGCAGAATGACCTCCCTGCTCCTGCTGGCCACACTGTTCCTGGTGCAGGCCAGGATGCCATTGGCCCTCTTGGCTGCCTGGGCACACTGCAGGCTCATGTTCATCCTACCATCAACCAGCACCCCCAGGTCCCTCTCTGCCTGGCTGCTCTCAGCCACTCTGACCCCAGCCTGTAGCTCTGCATGGGGTTGCTGTGGCCAATGTGCAGAGCCTGGCACTTGGATCCTCTAGTCTCAACTCCCCTGCCATGGGTAGGGACACCTTCCACTAGAGCAGGTTGCTGAGGGTCCTGTCCCACCTCCCAGCACTCACAGCATGTTGGGGGTTGGAAGGGACCTCTGAAGATCATCAAGTCCAAGGCCCCCTGCCACAGCAGGATCACCCAGGACAGTCCACACAGGAGTGCATCCAGGCAGGTTTTGGAAGTCTCCAGAGAAGGAGACTCCACAACCTCTCTGAGCAACCTGTTGCAGTGCTCTCTCACCCTCACAGTGACAAAGTTCCTCCTCATGTTGAGGTGGAACCTCCTGTCTTGAGGAGATTTCCATCTGGCAGTCTGGAGTCACTGAAGCTGTGGCACAGAGATGCTCCTGCTGCATTCAAGCAATGTCCAACATCTACTGATTTATTCCCCTCCCCGCCTCCACATCCTCCTTTCTGCGCTTTCTGGTCCCGTATTGTGCTCTGCTGTCCTTAATGCAAGTGACATTTTGTTCTGGCTCTCCTCTCCTCGTCGCAGAGCCGCCTGCACTGCAAGGTCATTGAGTACCCTCTAGTGGATCTTTGGTGAACACTTAGCTCAGCTCTTTACTGCTCTCCGGAGGATTCCGCCGGCAGCTCTCTGGAAAGCTTTGTGTTTACCGTTAAGATACACAGGGGATGGATTACGGTAAGCACAGCAGATGCTAACAGTTGCAAACTCTTACAAGAGCTCCTTCCCTTTAGTTAAATCAAACATGAAAGGCAAACAAGATTAAGAATCAATACTTCAGAGAGCAGCTGCTTGAGGTTGGGTTTGGGGTTTGGTTGCTTTTTGAGCTAGTGGATGTATGTGCCAGGGCAAAAAATACCTGCAAGGAAAACAGATCTGTCAATAGCCTTCAGGCTTTGGAACAGCCTCAGCTTCCAGCCTGGGGCATCCAAGGACAGGCTGGAAATCATGGCAGGGAGCTCCTGGGTGGAGCAAGGATAGATCATGGAATTGTCAGGGTTAGAATAGGATAGAATAGAATAGAATAGAATAGAATAGAATAGAATAGAATAGAATAGAATAGAATAGAATAGAATAGAATAGAATAGAATAGAATCAGAACAGAAACAGAACAGAATAGACCAGACCAGGTTGGAAGAGACCTTCAAGATCATCGCGTCCAACCCATCATCCAACACCACCTAATCAACTAACCCATGAAGGGACCTCGAGGATCAGCCAGTTCCAACCCCCCTGCCATGGGCAGGGACACCTCACACTACAGCAGGTTGCTCACAGCCACATCCAGCCTGGCTGCAAACACCTCCAAGCATGAGGCCTCCACCACCTCCCTGGGCAACCTGTGCCAGGCTCTCACCACCCTCATGGGGAACAACTTCTTCCTAACATTCAGTCTCAATCTACCCATTTCTAGTTTTGTTCCATCCCCCCAGTCCTATCACTCCCTGACACCCTCAAAAGTCCCTCCCCAGCTTTCTTGTAGCCCACTTCAGATCCTGGCAGGCCACAATTAGGACTCCTTGGAGCCTTCTCTTCTCCAGACTGAACAGCCCCAATTCCCTCAGTCTGTCCTCACAGCAGAGCAGCTCCAGCCCTCTGATCATCCTCCTGGCCCTTCCCTGGACACCTTCCAGCACCTCCAGATCCTTCCTGTAATAGAGGCTCCAGCACTGGACACAGTACTCCAGGTGTGGTCTCACCAGAGTAGAGCAGAGAGGGAGAATCCCCTCCCTCGCCCTGCTGGTCACATTTCTCTCGCTGCAGCCCAGGCTCTGGTTGGCTTTCTGGGCTGCAAGTCCACACCCCTCTGAGTGGCTTCCTTAGCCCTGTTTATAAGCTTTATTAATAATCTCTCTGTCTGTTTTGTTTTAATTAGCTAATGCATTTGATTTTTGTTCCCCATGAACACCCTGTGCCAGGTTACCCCTCACAACCAGCCAAACCCCCACCCATTCCCCTCACTTGCTCTTCCTCCTCAGAAAATGGTGAGAGAAAGGTCTTGCATCAAGGTATGGGGAGGAAACTCACTTGCCAGTCACCATTACAAGCAAACTAGGCTCAACTGGCAGGGAAATAATCTGTTGCTAATCAAAATAGATCCAGGTACTGAGAAATAAAGGCAAGCACTGGAAAGGTACTTGACTGCCCTGCCTCTTCCCAAGCTCAGCTTCATTCAGAACTGGGGAGATTCAGGCTGGCTGTGAGGAAGAAGTTGTTTCCCATGAGGGTGGTGAGAGCCTGGCACAGGTTGCCCAGGGAGGTGGTGGAAGCCTCCTGCCTGGAGGTGTTTGCAGCCAGGCTGGATGTGGCTGTGAGCAACCTGCTGGAGTGTGAGGTGTCCCTGCCCATGGCAGGGGGTTGGAACTGGATGATCCTTGAGGTCCTTTCTAACCCTGACAGTTCTATGATTCCCAGCTCCTCTACCTGCTCTCCCTCCTGGCTGCACAGAAGGACGAGGAATGGGAGCTGGAGTCAGTCTAAAACATCTCCTTCTTCCTCCTCCTGCTTTTTCCCCTGCTCCAGTGTGAGGTTCTCCATGGGCTGCAGTCCTTCAAGGTAAATCTGGACCAATGTGGGACCCCAACATTGCAGTGGATATCTGCTTCAGCTCCTGGAGTAGCTCCTCCCTTGTCCCCTTCCTTCTTCTGCCCCAACCTTATCATAGTATCAGTCAGGGTTGGAAGGGACCACAAGGATCATCTAGTTCCAACCCCCCTGCCATGAGCAGGGACACCCCACACTACATCAGCCTGGACAGAGCCTCAGCCAGCCTGGCCTTAAACACCTCCAGGGATGGGTCCTCAGCCACCTCCCTGGACAACCCATTCCAGGGCTTCACCACTCTCATGGGGAAGAACTTCCTCCTCACCTCCAGCCTGAATCTCCCCACCTCCAGCTTCATTCCATTCCCCCTAGTCCTATCACTACCTGAGATCCTGAGCAGTCCCTCCCCAGCCTTCCTGGAGCCCCCTTCAGATGCCCTTCTGCTGTTTCTCCTCCTTTGCCCATCCAGTGTTATCTGCCCTTTCTGATACACCTCACTGATGAAGTTTTCACTGGAGTCTTGTATGGCACTGAACCAAAAGGTTCACAGAGAACCAAACATCTGCCTACCCAGTGTGCAGACAAATGGTCTCCATGCAGAAAAAACCCAAACCCCAGTCCAGGCTTTTCTCCTCTTCATCACAGCTGGCAGCATGAATTTCTGTTCTTGCCCTCTGCCAGTCCAGTCCCTCTGTCAGCAGTCTCACTGGTCCACCTTGGGTTGATGCCACTCTAAATGCCATGCAATCACCAGGCTTATTTTACCAAACACAGAAATAACCAGGTTGGAAAAGGCCTTTGAGATCATCAAGTCCAACCTCTCACCCAACACCATCTAATCAACTCAACCCTGGCACCAAGTGCCTCATCCAGGCTTGTTTTAAACACTTCCAGTCATCTTGGTGCCTGTCTAAGAGTAGCTTAATGCTAATACTCTGTAAGGCTCCAGGAATTCCCCTGCTGCACCAGAATCTATGCCAAATGAAGAGGAGTGGACCAATGATTTCCTAGGGAGATCTTCCAGGCCTCCTGAGTATGTAGCAGAAATGAAACCTGTTTGTGTCTAAAAGAGATTTTGTGGAGGTCCCCACCTGCACCTCAGCAGCTGAACAATATCATTTGAATGCACCTTCCTGCTCCTTTCCACATGTACAACAGCAATACTCACCTGTCCTTACCTCTTCCCCCCCACTTCCTTAGCAGGGAGCTGCTGCAGCTGCTCTCTGATGCTTTTCCAGGGACATCTGCCAGGCTTTGCCCTGTGCATGTCTCATTTCTCTCCAAGCACACAAGCTCCACGCTGGTCTGCTGGATACTTCACAAAAAACACTCTGCCTCTAACAGCTTAAAAGGCTTCTGGATCTCTCCTGGTGGTCTGCTGTAAGCTCACTTCCCTTTGGACATTTTCTTGCCTTGTGGAGGCTTTGCCTGTGGTGCCTGAAGCTGGACCTCACGTACTGCTCATGTGCCACATGCTGGTCACTGTGGAAGGTTCAGCTTCTGAACCACCCTGATGGGTGGAGTTTTGCTTTTTGCTGGGAATAACTCTTGTTCCCAGCAACCAGGCTCTCTCTACATACACACAGGTAAAAGATGGACCAGCTGAACCTGGAAGCCTCTCTCCAACCTCTTGTATCACATCCTCCATACTCTACCCTCCCCACTGACAGCTGAGATACCCCCAGCCTTCTTCTGCCTGGTCCCTGGCTTGGCCAAGGTTTCCAGAAGGCGAGCATTTGATGAGGATACAGTTTCAGTAATCATAGAACTGGAAGGGACCTGAAGGCTCAGCCAGTTCCAAGCCCTCTGCCATGGGCAGGGACACCTCACACTACAGCAGGTTGCTCACAGCCACATCCAGCCTGGCTGCAAACACCTCCAGGGATGAGGCTTCCACCACCTCCCTGGGCAACCTGTGCCAGGCTCTCACCACCCTCATGGGGAACAACTTCTTCCTAACATCCAATCTGAATCTATCCATTTCTAGTTTTGCTCCATCCCCCCCAGTCCTATCACTCCCTGACACCCTCAAAAGTCCCTCCCCAGCTTTCCTGTAGCCCCCTTCAGATACTGGAAGGCCACAATTAGTTCTCCTTGGAGCCTTCTCTTCTCCAGACTAAACAGCCCCAACTCCCTCAGTCTGTCCTCATAGGAGGGGTACCTGAGGAGCTTCTCTGTCTGAAAGACCTGGGGCTCTTTAGCCTGGAAAAGAGATGGCTGAGGGGGGATCTTATCAATTTCAGAAGGATGAGGGTCATGAAAATGAGGCTGGGCTCTTTTCAGGGGTGCTCAGTGACAAAGGATAATGGATACAAACCAGAACAGAGGAGGTTTCACTTGAACACTTGCTCAGGAGGAGACTTGACAGGGTGCTTGGTGCCATGGGTTAGTTGATTAGGTGGTGTTGGATGATAGGTTGGACTCGATGATCTTGAAGGTCTCTCCCAACCTGGTTTATTCTATTCTATAAAGGTAAACTTTGAGGGTGACAGAGCACTGGAACAAGCTGTCCAGAAAGGATGTGGAGTCTCCTCCTCTGGATACCTTCAGAAATCATCTGGGTGTGTTCCTGTGCAACCTGACCTAGGTTAACCTGCATTAGCAGTGGGGCTGGACTAGATGATCTCCAGCATCCCCTTTCATTCCATGATTCTGTGATGTTCAGTTGCTGGAACCTGGCTCTGACCTGAGCAGGAATTCAGACCAGAAAGAGCCTAAAGAGGCATCCCAGGTTCTCTAACTCTGTGTAATAGAATATTGATATGTAATATCAATAAGCCAAGATAGGTGAAAGGATTAACCAGAGGGCAGGGTGGGTTACAAGGTGTAACTCAAAAAAAGCCTCAGCTTTAAAACAAACAACCAAACAAACAACCCCCAAAAGCCAAACCAAACCACTTTATTTCCTGAAGTAAAAAACTCCTCAGGAATTGTGTAAACTTTGTGGTTGTTGCTGTTTTATAGTCCTCAATGCAATTACTTCCTGTGCTGTGATCGATGCCAGGCTGCGGTGCTACCGCCCAGGCACACAACCGACACCCCCAGGAGGTCCCTTTGCCTCGGTGGCTGCTCTGCTACCAAGAACCTGAGCTCCCTGGTGAATGTGGCAGCTCTCTGGGAAGTGATGAGTCACCTCAGCTTGCTAATAATACATTCAAACCCTGCATCCTTTCTGGTGGTGTTTCAGCCAGGGCTCTGAGATGTTCAGCAGGCAGCACAGGACCACAGGAGGGCTCTGCAGAGGGACATTGCCAGGCTGGACAGATGGGCAGAGTCCAAGGGCAGGAGATTGAACACATCCAAGTGCCAGGTTCTGCACATTGGCCACAACAACCCCATGCAGAGCTACAGGCTGGGGTCAGAGTGGCTGAGAACAGCCAGGCAGAGAGGGACCTGGGGGTAGTGGTTGATGGCAGCTGAATATAATCCAGCAGTGTGCCCAGGTGGACAAGAAGGCCAATGGCATCCTGGCCTGCATCAAAAATACTGTGGCCAGCAGGAGCAGGGAGGTCATTGTGCCCTGTACTCAGCACTGGTTAGGCCACACCTTGAGTCCTGTGTCCAGTTCTGGGCTCAGTTTAAGAAAGATGTTGAGCTGCTGGAAGGTGTCCAGAGAAGGGCAACAAAGCTGGGGAGGGGTCTGGAGCACAGCCCTGTGAGGAGAGGCTGAGGGAGCTGGGGTTGCTTAGCCTGGAGAAGAGGAGGCTCAGGGCAGACCTTCTTGCTCTCTCCAACTCCCTGAAGGGAGGTTGTAGCCAGGTGGGGGTTGGTCTCTTCTCCCAGGCAGCCAGCATCAGAACAAGAGGACACAGTCTCAAGCTGTGCCAAGGGAGGTTCAGGCTGGATGGTAGGAAGAAATTCTTCCCAGACAGAGAGATTGGCCATTGGGATGTGCTGCCTGGGGAGGTGGTGGTGTCACCATCCCTGGAAATGTTTAGCAAGAGCCTGGCTGAGGCACTTGGTGCCATGGTGTAGTTGATTAGATGGTGTAGGGTGATAGGTTGGACCACCACAGGTTCACCACCACCACCAGCAGATACTGAAAGTGGCTTTTGGACAAAATTCCCCCTACAGTGCACAACAACCTTGGCTTCCCAGACATGTTCTCCCAGCAAGGAGAGTGGATGTGGCTGTGAGCAACCTGCTGTAGTGTGAGGTGTCCCTGCCCATGGCAGGGGGGTTGGAACTGGATGATGCTGGAGGTCCCTTCCAGCCCTGACAATTCCATGATTCTGTGATTTGTTTCTGCCTGATTTCAAGCAAAAGAGACCAACATAGAGCAAAAAATACATTGGCTCAGTGCTTCAAAGGCTGTGAGCTATCACTGCTTCAAAGGCTGTGAGCTATCACCCATGGCAATTTAAGGGTGATGCCTGCTGCCTTCCCCCTTGCAAAAGGCCTTGCCAGTGACTCATGCACTCAGCTATCCAGGTTCCTGGCTTCTTGTACCACACCATTTGCTCTTTGTTATGGACTTGACGTTTCCAAATGGATTTCTTTTGAAAGAGAGGTGTTCCCAGCCTGCCCCCTGACAGCCAGTGCTGGCAGTGGGAAGTCACCCTCCTTCCCTGCCTTCCTCACCTTGCTCATGCCTGCATTTCCCCACAACTGCTCCCTGTGAAGGGATGAAACTGTGTCCTCCTTCCCCACAGGGAAGAGTTGAGACACTAAGCTGCTGGGAACTCTCCACAGCAAGGGCTGCCTTGCCCTGCTCTGATTAGGCTGCAGAGTTAGGATGCTGACCTGGACAGAAAGCCAGGACATGTGGGCACCTCCTCCCCTTGCTTTACTACTGGGTGGAGAGAGGAAGCACCATGCTTCCATACCTTCCCTCCTCTTCTTCATGCTTCCATATCTTCCCTCCTCTTCTTCATGCTTCCATACCTTCCCCTCCTCTTCTTCATGCTTCCATACCTTCCCTCCTCTTCTTCATGCTTCCCTACCTTCCCTCCTCTTCTTCATGCTTCCATACCTTCCCTCCTCTTCTTCATGCTTCCATACCTTCCCCTCCTCTTCTTCATGCTTCCATACCTTTCCCTCCTCTTCTCCATGCTTCCATACCTTCCCCTCCTCTTCTCCATGCTTCCATACCTTCCCTCCTCTTCTTCATGCTTCCATACCTTCCCTCCTCTTATCCATGCTTCCATACCTTCCCTCCTCTTCTTCATGATTCCATACCTTCCCCTCCTCTTCTTCATGCTTCCATACCCTCCCTCCTCTTCTTCATGCTTCCATACCTTCCCTCCTCTTATCCATGCTTCCATACCTTCCCCTCCTCTTCTTCATGATTCCATACCTTCCCTCCTCTTCTTCATGCTTCCATACCTTCCCTCCTCCTCTTCATGCTTCCATACCTTCCCCTCCTCTTCTTCATGCTTCCATACCTTCCCCTCCTCTTCTTCATGCTTCCATACCTTCCCTCCTCCTCTTCATGCTTCCATACCTTCCCCTCCTCTTCTTCATGCTTCCATACCTTCCCTCCTCCTCTTCATGCTTCCATACCTTCCCCTCCTCTTCTTCATGCTTCCATACCTTCCCTCCTCCTCTTCATGCTTCCATACCTTCCCCTCCTCTTCTTCATGCTTCCATACCTTCCCTCCTCTTCTTCATGCTTCCATACCTTCCCTCCTCTTCTCCATGCTTCCATACCTTCCCTCCTCTTCTTCACAGAATCATAGAACAATAAGGTTGGAAGGGACCTCAGAGATCATCAAGTCCAACCTATCACCCAACACCTCCTGACAACTAAACCATGGCTTCAAGTGCCACATCCAATCCTTTTTTGAACACCTCCAGTGATGGGGACTCCACCACCTCCCTGGGCAGCACATTCCAATAGCAAATTACTCTTTCCAGGGAGAACTTTCTCCTCACCTTGAGCCTAAACTTCCCCTAGCACAGCTTGAGACTGTGTCCTCTTGTTCTGGTGCTGGGTGCCTGGGAGAAGAGACCAACCCCCACCTGGCTACAACCTCCCTTCAGGTAGTTGTAGAGAGCAAGAAGGTCTCCCCTGAGCCTCCTTTTCTCCAGGCTAAGCAACCCCAGCTCCCTCAGCCTCTTCATGCTTCCATACCTTCCCTCCTCTTCTTCATGCCATATCCCCCTGCCCAAGCCCAGCTGCTCACCATTTCAAACAACCTTCCAAATCATTCCCAAAAGAGCACTACCAGGTTTGTTTTCTTAATGAGCATGGATGGCACTGACTGCTTTTGAAGAACATCTGCTCAGGCATTGGAATAGATTGCCCAGGCAGGTGGCTGAAAGAAACCTGTGGACATGGTGCTTTGGGACATGGTTAACCAACCACAATGCTCTTAGGTTGATGGTTGGAGTTGACAATCTTCAAAGACTTTTTCAGCTAAAATCCTGTGTCCAGTTTGGGGCTCTCCAGTTCAAGAGAGACAGAGAGCTGCTGGAGAGAGTCCAAGGGAGAGCCAGGAGGATGCTTAGGGGACTTGAGCATCTCCCTTGTGAAGAGAGACTGAGAGCCCTGGGGCTGTTTAGTCTGGAGAAGAGGAGGCTGAGAGGGGATCTGATCAATGTCTATCAAGAGCTGAGGGCTGGGGGTCAAGTGGAGGGGGCCAAGCTCTTTTGGGTGGTGCACAGCAATAAGCCAAGGAACAATGGAGACAAACTTGAACATAGGAGATTTCACCTCTCCATGAGGAGAAACTTCTTTGCAGGGAGGGTGACAGAGCCCTGGAGCAGGCTGCCCAGAGAGGTTGTGAAGTCTCCTTCTCTGGAGCCTTTCCAACCCCACCTGGATGCATTCCTGTGCAGCCTGCCCTGGGTGCTGCTGCTCTGGCAGGGGGGTTGGACTGGATGATCTCTGGAGGTCCCTTCCAACCTCTAATGTACTGTGCTTGCATGATTCCATTCTTAGAAGCTCTGTATCTCTCCAGCACTGCAACATGAGCTGTAGAGCAGTGGTGTGGTGGGTGGGCAGCACTTCTGTGTGGCCACACTTCCCCAGTGCCTCCAGTTACTGAACTGGAAACCACTTGAAAGAGTCCAGCACAGAGACATAAAGATGATGAAGGGAGTGGAACATCTTCCTTATGAGGAGAGCCTGAGGAGCTGAGGGCTCTGTAGCTTGGAGAGGAGGAGACTGAGAGGTGACCTCATTGCTGTTGATAAAGCTGTGCAGGGTGAGTGCCCAGAGCTGGAGCCAGGCTCTGCTGGGGGATGCCTAATGCCAGCACAAGGGGCAGTGGTTGAAAGCTGAGGCAGAGGAAGTGCCATGGAAAACAGGCAGAATAATTTCCCTGTGAGGGTGACAGAGCACTGGAAGAGGCTGCCCAGGGGGGTTGTGGAGTCTCCCTCTCTGGAGATATTCTAAACCCCACCTGGCTGTGTTCCTGTGTGATCTGCTTCTAGGTGCTCCTGCTCTGGCAGAGGGGTTGGACTGGATGAGCTTTGGAGGTCCCTTCCAGCCCACACCATTCTGTGACTCTGTGATCTGCCTGGGAAAGCAGCACTGCTGCTCACAGTGAGCTCCTTAAGCCTTCTCTCTCCCTTTCCGAAAGTGACAGCTTTTCTCTTTGCACCTCATTGCATCACCACCTCCACCTCCACCCCCGCCCCCCCCTCACCTTTACAGCTGGCCTGCATTTCTGTGTGATTATTTTTTCCCTGCCTAACAGCATGTAATTAATCAGCTCAGGTTTTCATCAATATGACGCCCATGTAATAGCCTGAATCACCAGGAGAGCCGAGCAGGAGGAGCTGACGGGAAGGATGGCAGAGGAGATAACGCAGGGCTGGCAGCGGGCGAGGGCCAGGCTGCTTGGCAGCAACAGCCCGAGTGCCACCAAGACCCAACCTGCTCAGCTTTCCTTGTTGCTTGGTGAGGTTCCTTTGGCCACCTTGCCCTGCCTTACCCAGCGCTTCTGCAGTGGGAGTGAAGTTGGTCAATCCTTTCCCCAAGCGATGGGCATGAGCGGAGGGTTAGGCTGGGAGCTGGGAAAACAGAGAGGGTGGAGCTGAGGGAGAGCCCTGCAGGGGTCATAGAACCATAGAATTGTTGGGGTTGGAAGGGACCTCAAGGCTCAGCCAGTTCCAAACCTCTGCCATGGGCAGGGACACCTCACACTACAGCAGGTTGCTCACAGCCACATCCAGCCTGGCTGCAAACACCACCAGGGATGAGGCTTCCACCACCTCCCTGGGCAGCCTGTGCCAGGCTTCTCACCACCCTCATGGGGAACAACTTCTTCCTAACATCCAATCTGAATCTACCCCATTTCTACTTTTGTTCCATTCTCCCCAGTCCTATCACTCCCTGACACCCTCAAAAGTCCCTCCCCAGCTTTCTTGGAGCCCCCTTCAGATACTGGAAGATCTCCTTGGAACCTGCTCTTCTCTTCTCCAGACTGAACAACCCCAGCTCCCTCAGTCTGTCTCCTTGAGAAAAAGCAGCTCCAGCCCTCTGCTCATCCTCCTGGCCCTTCTCTGACACCTTCCAGCACCCTCCAGATCCTTCCTGTAATAGAGGCTCTAGAACTGGACACAGTGCTCCAGGTGTGGTCTCAGCAGAGTGGAGCAGAGAGGGAGAATCACCTCCCTCGACCTGCTGGCCACACTTCTCTTGTTGCAGCCCCAGGCTCTGCTTGGCTATCTGGGCTGCAAGTGCTCACTGCTGGCTCCTGTTAAGCTTCACCCCCACGTCCTTTTCTTCAGGGCTGCTCTCAAGCCAGTCCCTGCCCAGCCTATATAGGTGCCTGGGATTGCCCCAACCCAAATGCAGGACCTTGCCCTTGGTCTTGTTAAACCTTATGAGGCTGGCTTGGTCTCACCTTTGAGATATGGGGAAGGGTTTGGTCTCCCCTGGGGGGATGAGCCTATATAAGGGGAGCCACCAGTCTCATCTTCAAGCTGTTGCTTTCATTTCAAACACGGGGAATTTCCAATGTAGCATTTTTGTTACAAACCCAGAGTCTGAGCAGTTGCTGGAACATGTCCAGATAAGGGCAATGAAAGTTGGTGAAGGCAACCACCCACAGAACAGAGGACATAGTCTCAAGCTGTG